>NC_081347.1:67383272-67420522 GCF_029784015.1 Lycium ferocissimum
TGTTGTTGGTGTGTTGATGAAATTATGCTCCTCGATTGGGAAGAAAGGAAGTGTATATTGTTATTGTATGTTGATAAGCATCGTGTAGGATTTTTTATGAAATATTTTGGTATTGATGATGATGCTGTTAGTGTTAGTGTTGTTGTTGTTGTGTTGGCTGTTGGTATTGTGATTTCGAGCTAGGAATATAAACGGGGAAATCTTGCCCCGATTTAGAAACACAATTTTAAGTGGATTTAATTTGAAGGCTTAGAATAAGCATATGACGATAAGCCTAACAATAGTATGACTGATTTTATATGTAGATTATGAGATCACGAATGATCTTATGTAGATTGCAAGACGGGAAGTAAGTTGGAAAGTCGAGAAATAAGCTCCCAGGTATGTTAAGGTTGTTCCTTCTTTTCTTTGGCATGATTTCTACTGTCGAGACACATTTGACTATTCGCATTCAAGACGTGCTATTCATGAAGATTATACTCAGTTCACACATAACCCTATTGTAATAATTCTCTCAGTTCAGGACGGTATAAGAATAGTTGGCTATATAAGATGATAGAATGACAAAAGCAATAACTAGTGTACATGTTGTTTACGAGCTATTATATTTGCCTTTAAGTTATCATTATATGTTTGTATATGCCTGGCCTTTGAGCCATGGAGTTGATTACACCTAACCTACGGGTCATCGAGTTGTTACCTGACCTACGGGTCATGGAGTTGTTACCTGACCTACGGGTCATGGAGTTGATTATACCTGACCTACGGGTCATGGAGTTGATTATACCTGGCCTATGAGTCATGGAGTTATATATTCCTGACCTTCGAGTCCCGGAGTTATATTTATAGAGTTATGTTATCTATGCCTGACCTTCAAGTCACGGAGTTATATCTATAGAATTATGTTATCTTGCCTCAAGTGAGAGGCAACCCAGGTAGAGTACCTCCAGATGCTTTCTTGAGATATCCAGAGTACAGTTTGTTATTTCATTTCAGTTGTTATCTTGCCTTACATACTCGGTACCTTGTTTCGTACTGACGTCCCTTTTGCTTGGGGGCGCTGCGTCATGCCCGCATGCTCAGGTAATCGGACAGACGATCCAGCTCAGTAGGCCTTCCACTCAGCCAGAATCAGTGCGCTCCACTTGGTCCGGAGCTGTAGTCCAATTGTGGTATGTTATTTTGACATGTTTATATGGGTATGATGGGGCCGTATCCGTCCTTCGCTCGTGTTCGTGCCCCCGTGCATGAGTCCGTACGTAGTTGGGGTGTGTAGCCTTGTTGGCTCTCCATTTGTTGTCGCACGCGCGCGTGGCCCCGTCGCTTACTCGGTTGTGTATTTATATTTTGGGTGCGTGTGCCCAGTTCAGACGAGATGGTCAGTATATATATATATATATATATATATATATATATATATATATATATATATATATATATATATCAACAACCTCAACCGTTGTTGGTATTATTTGTGCGAGAGTGAACCTTATTGGTTTAAGTTGGGGGTTGTTGGGGGTTACTCCCAGAATTTAAGATTTAGAGTGGTTCACTCGGACCTAGGTTGGCATCGAGTGCCGGTCACGCCACTCCAGATTTGAGGCGTGACATGATACCTACGACTTTGAAGCAATTTTTTCTCAAAACCGAACCGGCAAATGGAAATATATTAAGATACCTTTTGTTTCATATTGAGTTTTCAGAGGTGTAGATGACTCCATTTTATTACACCAGGGATGGTTGGAATCCAGTAATTAGGTTTCAAATTCGAGCTCCTAAAATATATGAAAATTTATATTCCTTGGTAACGAGAGTTTTAATAGTTTTGGGTTAATTATCCAACCCAAAGATATTCTTAATATAATGGGATATTATCAGGTTTGGCCAATTCACTTGATTTTCCTAGAGAGCCCCCCACCATTAAGAATATCACTACACTTTACTTTTTTTTTTTTTTTTTTTTTTTTAAATTATCAACTTTCAATGTGGAGCTAAGAGAGCTAGAATGAAAGAAACTTCCCTGGTGAAAATGCCCATTAATTTCCTTTCCATAAGTGAAGGAAGTGATGATAATGACGTAGACAATGATGTCAAGTTTAATATGGACTTTGCAAACAACGTTGTCACATAATTGAGGTTACTACCTTTCAATGAGTCATCAAAGAAATTGCGACATACTTTCAGGAATAGTACTAATTAATTAAATTACACAAATTTTATTAATTATAATTTTGTGTAATTTCTACATATGTAAATTTTAATTTAAAAATATGAATCAATATGTGCATGCAGTTCTAAATTTAATTACGTCAACCTTCTTATAGTGAAGGATTAGTAGAACTTTTAGTCCCTCAGTTATTGGTGAAGTATGGTTTTAGACCCTATGATATCTAACTAAACACATTAACCTTCCATTAATTAAATTGTGCCCTTTTAACCCCTTTGCTTTTGAATATTCACAAATTTATCATAATTACTACCCTTCCACCACATAATTACTCAGTTATTATGTTAAGTTATTATTGTTACTTTAAATTTGATGGTAAATATAATTTTATAAATAGTCAAATACAATATTTTTTCTTCATGCACTTTAACTAAGTGAAAGCTAAATGTGTTAAAATTGTATATCACAGGGACTAAAAATAAAATTTACCAAAAACTTTAGATTAAAAGTGGTATTGTCCCTATTATAAATTATAGTGATCAAGGGTGGAGCTGGAGACCAAGATATGAGTTTGGCCGAATTCAGTATTCTTGGCCTAAGCATTGTATTTGTCTTAAAAAATACTTTAGAACTCAATATATAATTTTAAAAAGCTAAAATCCTAAACTCATAAATTTTAAATTCTGATTGCGCCTTCTAATAGCGACTAACTAATTCAAGATTGTCTCACTTAGGGTTGCTCAGCTTGGTTTTCAATACTTGGTCCTTTGCTTGCTACCAAAGAACAACTCATGCTTTAAACAATTTTTTTATTTATTTATTTATAGGAAATAAAGGTTAGAACAGAAAAGAATAATAATATTGTGATTTGTAGTTGGAATACATGGGGACAATGCACCAAATTGAAGCTGTTTAGTCCAACAGGCCCTTTTGTAATATTATGCGCATATCTGACAAAAATTTCTGACAAGTCACTTTCCATTTATGTTCCATAATCACAGTGGGAAAAAATTAATTTGCACACCACATTCAAATCAAATCAATAAATATAAGATAACATCTATATTTTATATGTACGCTTGTCACTTAATTGTGTATGGTCAAACAATCTATATTCTCGATTTAATTTTTATATGCTAAAGTTAAACTTAGTTTGGTTTAAACACTGATTGTCTGATAAATTTCCTTTCGTTTCCTCTTTTATTTATTTTTTATTTCTTTTTTTCTTTTCAGTTCTTTTCCTCATGTTGATATTTTGCTATTCAGGCTTGTGTGGAGGTTGGTCCACATCTACTTTACATACATATAAATTTCTTATTCTTAGACAAAGTGATGAATATTTCTTGCAAGTGGGCTTTATTGGGTGTTACTTTTCCAGATACCCATATCCCCTCCCACCCCTCAAACCCAATCCTGTCTTTACAAATAGAATGTGATATATCCAAAGATATAGATGCCTAAAGTATAGAAACTTCCAAAGAACTAATAGTAACATTCTTTTTCTAGATACACGTTAATGTACCAAATAAAAAGTTACAAAAGTGAAGATGGTGTAATGTATTGACTATAAGGCATGAGTTTCAGTTATGTAACAATTGATCAGCACATGCAAATTTTTGCTTAATAGGCATAACTTGTGGCCAACAGAACAGGTTTCACTGTATTGAAATTGCGCAACTTGCAAAACTAATTATACCCACAACTTATGCCCGATGAGCAACAAAGATCATTGTTAAAAATTTTGTTAAGTGGGGTCAAAGAAGTCATTCTTGCAAATGGCCCTTGAAAACAAGAGCAGTAGAACTAATTCCACATTTAGATTAAATATTTCACGTTTTAAGGTTGTGCATAATTTAATTTTATTTTTTAAAAAGTCGAAATTAACCTAAATATAATTTTCCACTTAGCCATTAGATAAGATTAAGGTTACCAATTTAATTTGGTCATGGTGCTGAAATTATGTGTAAAGATACAATAACAACATGGTGGTACCTACCTATATATAAATATAAATTCAATGGATAGCTTATGATTTTCCTTAGTGATTTTCCCTTTCATATTCTCTGTTTGGTTGTAAAAATATATGGAAAAATACGTCATACTTTCCCAACTTTATGCATTTTCCTTTTCCATTTTACTCTCAAGTGCACTTCTTGATTAAGTGGATTTATCACTAAGAGTGGCTAAGGTGTCGTCACAGTATGTAAAGATTCAATTCATACAAAAAAAAACTCTTTGATGGATTTAGATTCTCACCCCTATGTTTGGATCATGCAATTACTGTTATTAGGTTTCAATTGGATTTTTGTGGGGTTTATCCTATTTGGGTCTCATTTGCATGACTTTGTTTGTGGCTTCATAAGGAATGTCTATCTTTATGAAGATCAATGGTTTTAGTTAGATGAATATGACTAGTGAAGTACTTTTAACTTTAATTATCTCCTAGAGTAATTAATTGGGATATATTTTTTGATTTTTTATTCGTTGGTAGGCGTCCGCTTTAGCTTTCCGATTAATTTAAATTGGCGGTAAAAATTGTATAGACTAACACTTTTTAGACCAGTTTTTGAAAATAAATAGTCAAGTGTTTCAAAATTTATTGAAAGGATATTTGACACCCCAAGTTGAGTGCATCTAGATTTCTGATCAAAGAAACATGGTTGTGTGAACGTTATCAAATTCAGCCATTTATGGGACAACGTTGCAGAACCTGTTTGTGACTTGCTCTGGAGTCTGGCCTACTGAATTTCAGGCCTAAATACTGCCGGCCCATTTAGATTGACTAGACGGCGAATGCCGTCTTGCTATTTTTACGCCTAACACTTTGGATTATAGTGTATATGTGTATGTAGTTGTGTTTAATATATATATATATATATATATATATATATATTTTATATTGCTAATAAACATACATATATATATATATATATATATATATATATATATATATACTATGCTCAAAACACGATTAATATAACATTTTAGTTTGTGCTCCGTATCTAAAACTTTATTATATTAGTGTTTGCTATAAATACAAAGTCGGCAAAAATTTATTAATACTTTTTAGAAGAGAAGACTTGTTTAAAAGGAAACTATTTTCCTCTCTTTGAGATAAAATAATATCAATATTTAAGCATCAGTTGATACTTTAAATTTTAATTCGATTAATTTAAAGGTGTAAAATACTTATTATTTATTTAAAGGTGTAAAATACTTATTATTTTTTATCAAATTTGATTTGGATAATTCTAATTCAAATTATTAAATTAATTTTACATGTTTAAAACGAAATAAAGTAGAAATTTGATTTTCAATTTAACCGAAGAAATACTATTTTTTGGTTTTGGTAAATATTCTCGGTTTAGCTCATTTTACTTGTCATGTTGTCTTTTGCATGATTTTTTAAGGAAATTAATTCATTTGATATTATTTTTTCTTTTACGACATTAATCTCCTTTCACATTTATTAGAGTAAGAATAAAAATGAAAAACTAATTAAATTCTATCTTATTTTAAAATATAGATATTTTAAGTATATTTATTTTAGTAAACGTAACAAATAAATGACATGGCTAAATAGCAGATACAACAATTCAATATCTAGATTAGATCTCAGGCTAATATAAAAAAAGAAAGAAAATTGTATGGTTTGGCTACTTAACGTTTTGAAGAAAAACAATAATATGGGGTCCATGTTTTTTGTTGTACAATAATTTCATTTGCTCCCACTAATGGGTTGATACGCATGTAGCAATGAATCCATCATTATTGACTTAATGGGATACTTTAGAAATTACACGAATATTGTTTGATTTTTTAATATGGGGTGCACTTTTTTTTTTTTTTTTACATTATTAGTTTGCACTATTTTTATGCATATATATATACTATATTCAAAACACGATTAATATAACATTATAGTTTGTGCTCCGTATCTAAAACTTTATTATATTAGTGTTTTCTACGAATACAAAGTCTGCAAAAATTTATTAATACTTTTAAAAAGAGAAGACTTGTTTAAAAGGAAACTATTTTCCGCTCTTTGAGATAAAACAATAGCAATATTTAAGCATCAGTTGATACTTTCAATTTTAACTCGATTAATTTAAAGGTGTAAAATACTGATTATTTTTTATCAAATTTTGATTTGGATAATTCTAATTCAAATTGTTAAATTAATTTTACATGTTTAAAACGAAACAAAGTAGAAATTTGATTTTCTATTTAAACGAAGAACTACTATTTTTTAATTTTTAGTAAATATTCTCGGTTTAGCTCATTTTACTTGTCATATTGTCTTTTGCATGGTTTTTTAAGGAAACGATTAATTTAAGGTGTAAAATCCAATTAGAATTATAATTTGACTAATTTACCTTATTCATTATTTGATCTCCATTTGATATTATTTTTTCTTTTACGAAATTAGTCTCTTTTCACATTTATTAGAGTAAGAATAAAAATAAAAAAGTAATTAAATTCTATCTTATTTAAAAAAAAAATAAAAAAAATATATATATATATATATATATATATATATATATATATATATATATATATATATATATATATATATATATATATTAAGTATATTTATTTTAGTAAACATAACAAATAAATGATTGGCGAAATAGCAAATAGCAAATACAACAATTCAATATCTAGATTAGATCTCAGGCTAATATAAAAAAAAAATTGTGTGGTTTGGCTATTTAACCTTTTGAAGAAAAGCAATAATATGGGGTCCATATTTTTTCATTGTACAATAATTTCATTTGCTCCACTAATGGATTGATACACATGTGGCAATGAATCCATTATTATTGACTTAATGGGATACTTTGAAAATTACACGAATATTGTTTGATTTTTTAATATGGGGTGCACTTTTTTTTTGACATTATTTGTTTTTTTAATATGGGGTCCACTTTTTTTTTTTTTATATATATATATTGCTTTATTTTGTTAATATGGGTGGAGATGATGGGTTTTTTTTTTAATTGCTTGGTGTTTAGTATGGGGCCCACCCTTTTTTTTTTTTTTTTTTTGTGGAACGGACGACGATCCATGTATAGAAACTGACGTTTCTATATAATAGTAATGAAATTTCATAAGGGTAACTTACACAAATAACTATATTTCAGAAACTCTTAACGAATCGTAGCTATCTTTTACTCCTTCCATTCCAAAATAAGTGTCTATTTTAGCTCATGCACACTCCTTAAGAAATTGCTCACTCCTAGAAAATTAGGAGTGTTTTTACCAACTTACCCCTAATTAATGCTTAGAAAAAGAAAAGTTATTTAGTGATTCTTGATTATAAATAAGGGTAAGTTTGGAAGAATAGGATTGATTTCTTCTTGAAATCCTAAAGCGTCACTTATTTTGGAACAAAATAAAAGGCCTAAAAGGACACTTATTTTGGAATGGAGGGAGTATAAATTTACGGTTCGTAGCTAGTGTATTTTAGTGTATTTGAATGCACTGTTCAATTGTATCCAACCTTATTTGATGTCGAGTGTATTTGAATGTTTTTGAATATATGCAACCTTAATTTTTTTGAATACATTTGTATTCAAAATGATTGTATTCCAGTGTATTTAAATACACGACGGAGTTGTGTATTCCAGTGTAGTTATATATTGAGCTATCATTTTATTTTGGTTGTATTTGAATGTATTCGAGCTCCGATCAGCAAGGTCGCTGCCGGATGTTGCAAGATTGAATGTATTTCGTATTTGAATGTATTTGTGTTGTCACCGGCTAGTATTTCACTGCTATAGAGTGTATTCGGATGTATTCAAAAACGTAAATAGGCAATATCAAACAATGACAGGGGTAAATTTGTATACAAAAAACAAAATTTCAAATACACTATATTTACTCAAAAAAATTGTATACAAACATGTGTATATAGATCATTCAAATAACACATACAATCAAATACATCTGATTTCCCCCAAAAATACAATCAGTCAAATACATATAACTTATATTTACACTAAAAGAATGACGAATACTGTCACGACCTAAATCGCGGGTCGTGCTGGCACCTACACTATCCCCCGAGTAGGCGAACCACATTCCCAAATTGTAGAAACAAGTTAAACACGCGAAAAAATTAAATAAGATTAAGTTATCA
Source organism: Lycium ferocissimum (assembly GCF_029784015.1). Classification (NCBI taxonomy): domain Eukaryota; kingdom Viridiplantae; phylum Streptophyta; class Magnoliopsida; order Solanales; family Solanaceae; genus Lycium; species Lycium ferocissimum. The sequence continues at coordinate 67,391,582 of NC_081347.1, forward strand.
AGTCTTAAACGCTTAACATAACTAGAAATATCCCAACATCCCCAATCTGGTCAGAGGGTACAAGAGCACTAGATACAATCTGGAATACAAGTCTGAAAGTGCCCGAAGGCTACATACTGAATGTCGAATGCAAATACAAAAGTAAATAAAAGAGGGTCCTTCAGGGGCCACGGATGACCAAGTAGCACACACTGATTGACCGAAGGATGTCACCCACGCGTATCAGCCACGGGGCGTAGAACTGGAGCTTGGATCGTACTCTACACTCAACAAAAATGCAAGAGTAGTATCAGTACAACACTAGTACTGGTAAGCATCATAGACTGACAACGATTAGATAACGCATATAAGAAATAAAAATCAACAGGCAAAACAGATAAGACGATCAGATACAACCACGTAGTCACATTTCAGATAAAGGATCAAATGAAGCATGAACTCTACCCAGCAATAGTTAAATCATCAGTTCCACAAAGATATATGAATGAATGTATGAGATGCAGTGCAATGGCCATCTCTCTCAAATACCGTACACACATGCTAAGGGAAGCTCGCCATCAATAGTTATGACCCGTAGGGGACTCGCTAAGCCCATGTACCTATTGCGGCGTGCAACCCGATCTACTAATATGTTACCTCAACTTACCCTTTTTCCTTAAAATATTTCCCAACAAGTGATTGTCATACCCTATTTTAACCTAAGTTAAAATAGTTTACAACATCCGGATAATTCCGGGGTTATTTAAAGTTAGGAGTCGCCACCTAATTATTTATGGTGAATTAGGGCACCTAAAGTTAATTAAAGTAATTATCTAAAGTCGATTTGTTTTTAAAGTCTACGAAACCAAAAAGATCTGAGTAAGGGTTCAACTAACCTAGAGGGAAGGTGTTAGGCATCCTCTAAATTCCATTAACAATGGTTAATCCGACCGGACTCAAATTTAATTGGGCTAAGTGTAAATATAATGTTCTAAATGTTTGAGAAATAACTTGTAAATATTGCTAAAGTTTTTAAAGAAAAAGGTAATAATGTTATTAGAAATAAGACTTGTAAAAATAATAATTTGTATAAAAAAGTTTAGTTATAAATTGAAGAAAGTGTGCAACGTTTTATAAATATTTGCGAAAAACAAGTTATACCGACCTATAAGTTAAAAGAGTTATTGTAAGACTAATATTGATAAAAATTAAAAGGTTTTATAGAAAGACTATTAGTTCAATATAAACTGTGTAAAGTTGTTTTAACAAATATGTATTTCAAATGTTGGAAAGGAGCTAAAGTGGAACAGTTATCTATGAAAACTAGTTCGTTTTTCTTATTTCTCAAAACAAGCTAACGTTAGTATGTAAAATTTATGATGCTTTGGAAACATATCTTTCTTTTTAACTAAAGATGCCAAACTTACGAGGAACAACTAAGCTCACTTGATTTAAGACCCAAATTTGCTAATTAAGACATCCTAATATAAAATAGGCTCGGTCAAACATAAGCAACTAAATATTTATCCTAATCACACAGTTAGGCAAAATGTTAGTCACACCAACATATAAACAAACATCGGACTATAGAACTAAAATGACTAAAGCCATATTTGGCTTCCGTAAAAGAGTGAAGTTTTTAGTGGTTCGCCGTTTGGCTAGCCACCCTCTTTGCTTTCTGTTCGGATGAATATCGAGAGAATGGGAGCTGAATAGGAATGCGCGTTCAGGTCTTGGGATGGCGTCGAGTCTCAAAACGAGACTGCTTGGGCAGTGAGAGTCTTTATGGAGACTCCGTTACGCTCCGAAGTGTACATGAAAAAGGAAAAGATAAAGATTAGCATAGAATTATCATATGATGAACTCAACAAATCTCAAACCAAACGAAAGGGGCTGCTATGAAAACACCATGAATACACTATGAAGATAGAACGTACAGTTATGGCAAAGGACGGCAAAGCTGATAGAGTCGAATGAAAATGGATGTAATAGAAACTACCGTGAACATTTGACATTTTTATGATTGGTGCACATTGTTTTGGACCCCGTATATAAAGATCAAAATTTTGACATTCTCCGAATATAGTTTGTGATGAAGCTTCATCTCCAGTTTTAAGCATTAAGTAGTTAATTATTGCTACCAGACTGGTTGTGTCATCCACTGTATGAATCACTTACGTCCATGACCTTATCTTTCTTATCTATCTTAGTTATTAGACCGAAATCAGTAACAAAGCATTTAAGCATAAGAAACTATATGAATCAATGATAGTAACAGGTATCCAAACACCATATCAGCCAAACAGCCCACTGAGGTCAAACAAAACATGTTGACAAACCAAACTCAGAAATGTAAGTCAACCAAGACCAGCACGTATAACCAACACTTAAATGTTTTAGACCTTTACTAATTTATCATGACTCACAGTATAATAAACTAAACATGAGAAGCCAAGGAGCAAGTTTACTTGGAGGATTGAGATATGTTTACTTAGTTAAAATAGCTTTTAAGAGGGATACTAAACCGTTTCTTACACGGAAACAAAAAGAGAAGAGTCGGGATGTTATCAAATACCTAACTCTCTAATCCGAACCGAAAGCATCGAGTGATTTTTATTAACTTATAACTAAACTAAATCTCAAAGCAAACAAGCCAAACTCAATCTTATGCAAGAACTCATTCTTGCGCTTCAAATAAATTTACCAATCAACAGACTAATAATTTTACGGACTAGTAACAATGACGATCTGAAAAACAGGGTTAAACAGACTGCGGGAAAAGATTTGAAGATATGATTCAAAACGGAACCTAATCTATACTTCGAATAAATCCTCTTAAACTAGTTCATTTTTGAATGGACGGCGTAACACAGCGATAAATAGTTCATACTTCGCAAGTTCGATGGAAAGGGAAATAAACTCAATAAAGGCACACAGGATATATGCATTCACATAAAATCGAAACGAAACTACGACTAGCTCGCAGGCCTATTGAAATTAGACAACTAAACCTTAACTAACATTCTGGAATCTACATAAAACGAACTAACAAATCACACGCAACGAACAGAACTGGAGCGAAAAGGAGAAGAAGAGTTACTGACCTGTTTTGTGTACAGTGAAATGGGGCGTCGGTGGTCTCGAATCTACTCTCGTATTGAGAGATTTGAAACCCGAGTCGAAATTAAAGTATTTCTGTAGCAACTAAAGTATTTGTGCCGAACAGCGACGAAAAATTGATTGAATCACGAAAGCTTAATTTCCGCCACAAATTTTATAACAGAGAGTATTCTCTAATTTGAAACAAAGTTCAAGACCCGATTTTTGAAAATGAAAGAAAAACTCCGATTTTTAGAAAATAGTATATCCCCCCCAAAAAATCCCAATCCGTCTTCTCCTTTTTACCGAATGTTTAGCTATGTATTTATAGGCGGAGTCTAGGGTTTTGTTTTGCTCGGATTTTGGCGGGGTTTTGAAAGTTGAAAAGATTCGAAAAAGGAGTCAACTTTTCAAATCCGAACGTTAGTGCAAACTTGTATGAGAATGGTAAGGCAAAATGCGCTTATGACCGAAAACAAGAATGGTCGCGTGTTTGGAAGAGGAAAGAGGGACGGATTACACTAAAATGAAAGGGTAAAGACACTCGCCAAGGTGAAAGTGGGTTAAAGTTTTGCTAAAAATGGAGGGAGAGAGGAGAGAGAGAACGAGAGAGATGAGAGAAAAGCAAGAGAGAGGCGGCTGAAGCTTGTTAGGTTTTCTTTTTTTTTTTTTTGTTCCAGAGATTTCGATGAAGATGGATGTTGGGCCGGGTCGGTTGATGTATTGTTGGGCTAGTCGGGTAGGAGTGGTAATGGGCTGATCTGGTAAGAAAATGAGCTGGGCCAGTAGTTTGGCTGAAAACATGGATCCTTTCTCCTCCATTTTAAATCACTTTTGGGCTTCTATTTAATAACCAGTACAATATATACTAGGTGGATAGTAAAGGATTTAATAAAGTAAAAAAATTATTTTAACGAGTACGAAATCCGAAAAAGGAAACGATGACGAATCGTTTAAAATTTGCGATAAAGTAATGAAAGTAATGTTGATATAAAATGGTGAAGATGAAAGTAATGATATTAATCGTAAAAATAGTAGCGAAAATATTTAGATTTAATTAATTTAAAAGCCCAAGGAAATAAAATGTGAATAAAGGAGGGACGAAATTGGGTGTCAACAGTGATCATGCATGAATGTATGAGTGAATGCATCAATAATCACGCATAATCAATGACAGGATAGAATGAGATAGATTTACATAACTATGCCCTTAAACACTCAAAAATTTCCACAAATCATGAAATCAACATACACAAGTCAAAATATTGATCACGGCTTAATTGTTCGTATTAACCTTCCTTTTCATGAGATAAGTAAGTCATTATGTGACGAAGATATGGGTAAGCAACAATCACAATATAAACACATATGGCGACAAGCCCACATAACAGCTGACAATACCAACCTAATTGGATTTCACCTCCACCATGCCCGAAGGCCTATCATTCTTTCCTCGTCAATCTCTACTACTATATGTGATTCTCTAATCGGAGCTTAACAAAAATAAGTCATAACCTACCTCGATGTCGAGCGGGTGCTACGAACAATCAGACTTGAGCCTTCCCCTTTCGAAGCCCCTCAGAATGAGCAAAGTCTAGAAATCATGAATGCTACGTTAACACACGAGTCTAAAGGTAACCATAAAGCTATAAAAGAAGTTTGGGTCAAAAAAATCAACTCGAAAACCCTTTTCCAAACCTCGAGGGTCAAAACGGTAATTTATCAAGAGTCCAAGATTAATAATATCAAATAAGATTCTATGCGGCCACACGATTTCAACGACACCCATATTACTAAGGTTTGGTACGGAACCCCAAATAACCCATACCGACCCCCAAGGGCGAAATCAAAAATTAAGGGCAAAATTATGTTACCCATAATCTAGATAGTTATAATCCTTAATATCATCAAATTCTAACCCCAAATAGGCCTTCAATTCCGTTAATTACTCTAATCTCAAAAGGTGATTAAACCCAAAAATCAATTCATCAAAACGTGGATTAATTAGGAGATTTGATGTTAAGAATAATTTACTCAAAGCTTAAACAAGCTAAATCTAGGAAATCACACAAAACCCCACAAGATTTAGTCTCTGATTACAAGAATTATCTAATTTCTAAGTTAGGGCTAAAACCCCCAAATTACTAAACCCCAAGTAAGAATCAATCACTAACTAAGGGATTGAATCAAAGGAAAAAGATAAAATAAAGGTTAAGATCTTACCCCAACAATAATTCTTGAATTTAGCACTTGACTTCCCCCCAAATCCGAGCTTTAGAGAAGAAGTTATGAGAAAATGAGGTCTAAATCCCGAAGTTGGGATTTATTTACTGTTTCAGGTCGACCCTTCTTCGAGAACGCGAGCCCCGCGACCCCACCTGGTCTCTCTTCTCGCGAACGCGAAGAAGGAAACCAAATGCCTGAACACCAGAAAATCTAGTTTTTCCCTGAATTTCAACCAAACACTCAAAACTCACTCAAGCCCCACCCCCCACCGTCCCCTGGGACACAAACCAAATATGCCTTCTATCGTAAAACACGCTACGAACGCTTGTGCACTCGAATTTTCCAAAAGAGGTCATCTTGACCCGGTCAATCCCAAACTCCCAAAACCAATTTTCCAACCAAAGGCCTAAAATACCCCCGAGTGCCTCAGGAACCAAACCAATTATCCTACCAAGTCAAATCACCCATCCGGACCTGCTGGAACCGTCGGAAATCCCAAAAAGATATTAATACCTAAAAGTCAACTATTGGTCAACACTTTTTCGCTTACTCAACTTAAGGGCTTCTAAACTCCTCAAACCAATCTCGATTACCTCCAAAACAGCGCTACCCATCCCCATGAGTCAAAACCACTCTAACGAAGCTGGAGAAAGGGTCAACAAGGGTAAAAGAGGTAAAATACTTATAACGACCAAAGAAGGTCCTCACGTATATTCTTATCTAACAACATAGCTACGACCTCTATAAGCTTAAGTATGTGTAGAAGAGTTATAATCTTACCTTAAACATCAAGAATCGCTCTTAACTTGATCTTGCTTCACTTTGAAGAATCCCTCAAATCAACCACAAGAAGAAGAGAAATAATCTAACTAGCACCATGGGATATTCGATGCTTGATTCACGTTGTTTACCTTCGATTTTACTCTTGGATCATATAGGGACACTCTGAGAGGGTTTTGCAGTGTTTTAGATCTAGAAAACTTGAAAAATGAAGTGAAAGGTGAACCACCAATTTATACATCCAAATACAACTTCCACTGCCTTAATTTCAGGCCCAAATCTATGGGCCATAGTTCCTATTCGCGGTTCGTACATTTGGCTGTAAATAGGGACTGCTCTGTAGCGTTTTGTTAAAACAGGCATAACTTTCTGTATAGGGCTGCGATTGATAAAAGGTTTGATGTGTTGGAAACTAGACTCGATGAACTTGAATTAAGATAGGTCAAGAACCCCATAACTCTTTATACAATTGGAAAAACACCCACAAAAAGCTGGGCCAAACCCTGTCGTAACTCATGACCAAACATAGGACTTCGTTGGAACTTAATCCTTTCGATTTGTTTAACCTCTAATCTTCACAATACTAGCTTAACACTTGTTAAACATGGTTTAAGCACTTGTAACCTCAAAGATAATCTCACTCTCTGAGCGTACGTCGATAACTTACGATGAAACTTAACGTACAAAAGTACGAATTTAACATCCTCCCCCCTTAGGAACATATTTCACATTTATATGTGATATTAGATATTGACTAGTGCTAGTTATATATGACATGAACTAAAGATATATTTTACTACTCTAGGGGATTCTAATAGACTATAAGCCCTTCCGGCCCCTTGTGACTGTGAATTGAATGAATAAACGGATGAAATCAAGAAATAATTCAACTAACAGTTCGAACCTAGAATAAGAAATAGAAGAACGAAAGTCGCATGGGTTCACAAAGACTCCGTGGCTAAAAAGTAAAAAAGATATATCGAAGTAGTTCTGATGATTCAATAATCTTATTACTTCAATCCGATTTCAACTGGATGAGTCCTAGCGAGGGAATAATTAAGTCATAATTCATTGGTTGATTGTATAAATGTAGGGGCATACCGGAGGAAACTGGCTATTAAGAATTCTATAGAAATTTTGACAAAGTCTCCTCTGTGAATTGGACTATATCCAACTTGTCACGCAGCCAAAAAAAAGTATATATGACACACAGGGCCATAAACAAAAAACAATAACTTATTGGCCTCACACTACCATCAATGTCAAATGTAAGTGTCATAAACTATAACTTACCTCAGATATCAGTAACACTGTCTCGAATCATGTCGCCTCATCTCGAGTGTCTTTTAAACATAAACTACGAACTTGTAACTCATCTTTAATATACATGTCTCTTACTCTGGGCACGCTATAACTTCTCAACTCGAGTATCATCTAGTCATAAAATAGGCACTAGAACCTTCAGTCTAGAGCAACGAGGATACTTAGATTTTATCTCTTTCTCAGCTTTCCACGTCATTTCCTCAACATTCTTGTTTCTCTACAACATCTTCGCAAAAGGCATATCTTTGGTTCGTATCTTACAGACCTGTTGATCTACAATAGCAACTGGGACCTTCTCATAAGATAAACCCTCTGTAATCTGAATATGGTTTACTGGAACACCTCAAGGAGGGTTTCTAATACTTTTCTGTAGCATAGACATACGAAACTGCATGAACCTAGTCTAATTTCGATAGCATCTCTAGCACATAGGCCACTTTGCCCATCTTTCGAATAATTCTGCAAGGCCTGAGGTATCCCCATTTTGGACTGCCCGCATTCAACCATAACTTTGCCCTGTGCATTTTGTAACCTGCCTATAGGGCATATACTCTCCGAACAAGCAATGAACATGATACAAGTGTAGATGACCTCTCATATGACATAAGCATTCAGGGAATCTTTACCCATTGGCTTCAGAAAGAATTTAACTTACTTCTTACACGACCGTTCATCTGAGGAACTGGTTTACTAATGTTGTTAGAACATACACACTGCTAACATAATGGAAACTGTCATTTTCACTAGACCTGAAGGGCTCTGTACAACCATATGAAGTTGAATGCTACCTTCTTGAGATTATATAAAGGGCATAAATGTATATTAAAAGTAAGCTTGATATGATAGACACGAGATCACCTGAAGAAACCAATTGCATACGGATAGAAGATTGTTGTTCCTTATTCTTTTATTCAGTGGAACTCATAGAGACAATAAGACATATAGCTCGATTTTATTTTGAGGAAAAATGGTACAGATCTACACTCTCACTCTTTTATGATTCTCGTTTCATATTCCTCTAACTTCTTTGCTTATCTTCGGGTTACTGTCCTTTGTAGAACTCACATTTATCTAATCTGATGTAACTCACTTAGAGAGAGGGGTGTAAGAGAACGAATATGACTTAAGACAGATGTTCTTGCTCTTTACGCTATTCTCACTTGTTACTTTTCAAACTTATATTCTAGCTTTCTGAACTATTTCACCCTCAAGGACGGTTATACTCCACTAGGTCACCCTGGTTCATCGTTAATTACATTCTAATCCCATAGATTGCTACACTCTTATGAAGGCTCGTGTATCTCGGTATTAGTATAACTTGTTCTAAAGGACGCTCTATGACTCAATAAGGGCGACCTGAATTCCATTAATCCGATCGTCTTATATTACACTCGACATCCGGTAACTTTTTCTTAATCATCGATCAAATGATACCATTTATCTTATATCAATCCTCTTAATACTGTGGTGCTTTAGATCACAATTCCACTATCATCTAAGTCAATAATTGAACTCCTATATTGTCTAGCTGATGTAATTCCAAGGCCATCCCTCTCTTATTGGGCCTCGAGTAAGCTAAATTGTCGATGAATCCGCAACATCGACTACCACACTAGCCCTTTTTGGACGGCATAACATCAATGTCATAATCTTTAACATTTAAGCCATCATCTCATACGCGAATTTAGCTTTTCATATATGAAGATATACTGAAAACTCTTGTGATCTATGCCAAACAAATGATGCCTTAACTGGAGATTATGGTTAACTCTCAACCATGGGTCATGTAGTTCTTTTCATGATTTCTCGACTACTTTCAAGCATAAACAATTATCTTTCCTTATTCATTCTGGCAGCTGCAGTATGAATACTGACTTATCTTAGTCCCCACACATCTTGGGACAGCCTGCCAATATAATCCTGAACATTACTCTTGTTTCTTGGTCTCTGTTTAATTGACATGATGGTTGATAAGTTGTTAGCATACTTAAAAAAGGGACTGTTAACATATTCATAATATTATTCAGAAATGTCATCTAGTTCAAACAATATGTCTACTGCTAAGGATTACTCTAACCCTTATTAGACTCTGAAATTTCCTTAAGGATTACTCTAACCCTTATTAGACTCTGAAATTTCCTTTCTTTCCAATGCTATATATCTTTGGTGCGTAGAAGTCGTAAGCCAAAATGGGTGCTACTAACTGTACCTCTTTCACTGTTGGATATGGAATCATGATACTTGAGCTCCTCTATCTGAACTTCAACTATTTACAATCTTCTTTACTTAGGTACCTTGTACCTTATTCATTAAACCTCTTTTACCTTCTAATGCTCTCGTTGCCCCTTACCTACATGGGTGTATTAAATATTTAAGCCTTAGGGCTCTTAATATAAAACTCGCACATCTGGTACTCAAATGATCTGATAGGGCCTCAGATTGGCCACATAAACTTGGGCACTTTACTAGTGCCCTTACCTGCTGATGTACTAACCCTTTGGTTAGCTGTAGTCTTGTTGGTCACATACATATCTGTGTATAAACATCAAACATAAGTTTTAAACTCAATCCCTATTACTCAGCTCTACAGCACGATTTGAATCTGAAAGAAGGGTAACTGATTCTTAAATGCCCTGTAGCTTCCTATTTATATAATATGATGTACAACACACTTATAAACAAGAATCTACTAGATACCGCTTGTAGACTCCCTAGGACAGACCTGCTCTCATGCAAAGTTTGTTAAGCTCCCAAATCTGGAGAGGCGTGGCCGGCACCCGGTGCTATTCTCGGCCCAAATGTACCACTCTGGAACTGTAAACTCTTAGGGGTAACCTCAGCTTTAGGCCAAAAAGGCCTACCTACAAGCAGACAATACCAACTAAGGTCGACAAGGCCGTATCTGGAATCATTTGAAAATAATATCTAACTCATCTAAAGGGTAAACATACCCAAAACATATATACATAACTGTGCAGGCCGACGAGTCCTCCATGAACGTCTACAATCAATAGTACCAAAATGAACATGTACAAAAAGCCGGCAAGGTCACAATACTGACATAAAAAACATACAAGACTCGTCTACAAGCCTCTAGAGATCATAAAACTCTATCATGGTCGGGAAAGTGCCTTGGCCTACCCATCAAGTCTATATACACAAAAGGGAATCCAAGGTCTAGACCTGGTAACTCCGGATGAGTGGAGCTTACCAATCAAGCTGATGTCTAGTCCTGTCTAATAGGGTGGTCTATTTGGCTTTCTATTAGAACCTGCCGGCATGAAATGCAACGCCCACAGCAAAGGGATGTCAGTACGAAATAATGTATTGAGTAAGTAAGGCAATAGAATAACTGAAAGCTGAAATTGAACGGAAAAGCATAGTAATCTGGAAGCCAAAGAATACCCTGAGATATACTCACCTGATTCAATCCAACACAATGCAATATAATAATATCATAGTTAACCGGCCACATATAGGGCTCGGTGTATCTTACACTAACCAAAGTTGTCAGGCAACTGTAAAATCTCATTGACCGTAAGGACAGGCAAATATAAACTCTCACTAACTATAGGCCAGGCAATAATATCTCTCACTGACCATGAGGCCAAGCAATAACAATATCTCACTGACCAAGTAGACAGGCTACAAAAATATATATATATGATGTTGTATATCATGTATATAATAGAATGCATGAAGGCATTGAAATATCTCTCTATCTCTTTCTAACATTCAGAAAAGACATCTCTAGAGCCAAGTATCTATGATATGTGTTTTTTTCATATGATTCATCTAACTCTTACTACTTATGCGATCACGCCAATGAAAGAGAAGGGATAGCCATTACATACCTCTCGTCAAGAGTTTGTCGCACAACGTACTGAACTCGTATAGCACCTCAACCTATAATAACAGCAACACGCTTGCTATACTTGTGGGGATGCTAGTATACGACGTGTATCAAATGGCAAGATCGTTTCTATAAGAATTTGGGAAACGTCTCCCCTGTTTCTTTCTCATCTCGAAGTTCAACAACAAAGACAACAATAATAACAACATATCCAAACAATTCTTCATGATTTCAAACCACACAACAACTCAAAACAATCATAAAAACAATCCACTAGATATCAACATCAACAAACACAATTTCCCGATATATCTTTCGTATATTCTTATCTAACAACGTTGCTACGACCTCTATAAGGTCAAGTACGTGTAGAAGAGTTATAATCTTACCTAAAACATCAAGAATGGCTCTTAAGTTGAGCCTTCTTCACTTTGAAGAATTCCTCAAATCAGCCACAAGAAGAAGAGAAATAACCTAAATAGCACTACGGGATTTCTGATGTTTGATTCAAATTGTTTATCATGGATTTTACTCTTGGATCATATAGGGACACTTGGGTAAGGTTTTGGAGTGTTTTGGGTCTGGAAAACTTGAAAAATGAAGTGAGAAAGGTGAACCACCGATTTATACATCCAAATACAACTTCCACCGCCTCAATTTCATGCCCAAATTTACGAGCCGTAGTTCCTATTCACGGTCCGTACGTTTGGCCGTAAATAGGGGTCGCTCTATGCAAAGATTTTCTTAAGACAGGCATAACTTCAAATGAATCCTTCCCCTCTTCAATATTCAAAATTCAAATCGAACCCCTCTTCTCATTTTTGTGTATAAGTAGAGGCCTTCGGTGCCCTTTAGAAGTTATTTTCAATCTTAAAAATTTGGAGAGTTGAAGTTGTCAAAATCTGAAAGCTTTCAAAACACCTTTTTTTTTTTAGCTAAAACATCTCTCTAAAACGTTTCTTCTTTCATTCTTTGAGTTTCAAACTCAGGTAATCGAAAGGCAGAACGTCGATTCGAATACTCTTGAACCCATTTCGTTGCACAAAATCAGGTAATATTCATTTCCCATTTCTCTCCCTCTTTACTCTTTTTTTTTTTTTTTTTTTACGGTTGAAATCCCGACTGAAATATGTTGTTATTTTCAATATTTTAGACAGTTGAATTGCCAACGGAAATATGTGTTTATTTTTAATTTTGTTAGACGATTGAAATCCCAACTGAAATATGTGTTATTTTTTAAATTTTGTTGGACGGTATAGTTATCCCAATAAAAAAATTGTATAATATTTATCAAAACTAAGAAAATATAATAAGAAATACGATATAATTGTTAGAGGTAATAAATATCCTTTAATTTGTTAAAACATACAAAATAAAAATAAAAATTTATATCAGAGCTTAGTATGACATGAAATAAGCTCTGATACTCTTTTTAAATAATACTATAAAAAAGAAAATAAAGTAATAATAGTTAAATTTAGATTTCCAAAGTAAAATAATTAGGGTTAATATATTAAAATGTCATTCTATTTTTGACTTCTTATTAGGCGTGCCAAATTAATACATGACATATAAATTTTTATTGCTCCTGCTAAAACACAGACATAAAATGTATGAACCAAGACTCAAAGTTCCTTCCTTTTTTTTTTTTTTTTTTTTTTTTTTTTTCTTTCTTTCACTTTGCTCTCAAGATTTTCTGGTAGAACATCAGAGAAGAAGAAAGGAAGAGGGCTTCATATAAACTTTCAAGCTTTGCCTGTTTCTTTATATTTTGTGTTGGATTAGTTTACGTGCAGTCATCGAGACTTAATGTGTATATATGAGGCAGCCAAAGAGAAAGAGAAAAAACTTAAATCACAATGTGAGAGGAACAAGAGGTGTAAAAGATGGATTAGGTTTATTAGAAATGGGTTTCAATATTTGATTCGGGTCGGATCTTTTAATTGGATCAGAAATTTATGTGGACCATTAAAAATATGCTATAAGAAAATTCTTTCGCATACTTACAATTTTCACCAATACTATATGTATCGGGAGCGTAAATGCTAAATAGTAGTATATACTACCACAGCACACTCCAACGCAAAGGCCATTTGTGTCAAAAAAGGGCGAGCACGCAAATCCTTTTGAGCTCGAGCCAACCGTCGTTTGTAAAACAGGATGCATCAGGATTTCTCCAGGAGATAATATATACCTATCCATACCAGAAATCACACCAGCCAAGTATGATTTCGGTGTTTGATGGTATGTGACACCGACTTCGAAAACCTTTTCACCGATATAAACTTCTTTTAACAATGAAATTACAGGGGTAAGGTTTAGGTCATCGTATATTCTAAAGAGAGCAATATTTATATTTGGAAATACACGCTCTAGAACAGCAAAACTGCTTCTTAGGCTGAATCTTGAACCGCTGGAACGCTCCATATCCACAGATTCAGCGTTACTTACGATGATTTTTTTGACATCAGTGAAGAAGTCGTAACACGCAACAAAGTGTGTCTTATCAATTACTGTGCCACTACAATAATCAATAAATTCAAATTTGGTTATGAAAACAATAAGAGTGCAATTTTTTACATGATTATATAATTATCTTGAATCGTCGCAATTAGCTCTAATGCACAGTGATCTCTTGAAAAGTTTAAACATTGAGCCTTTTTTGTCGTTTTTAGCTGAGTAGAATTAGAAAGGGATTTGGGTGGGTAAATTTGGAGAAGGATAAATGTTGATGGACCATTTCTGATTAAGCTAAAAAATTAAAGGATTGAAGAAGAGGAAAACATGGTGAAAAGAAGAAGGGAAATTTAGGTTACAACCTGTGTTCCTTTACCATTTTCTTTGTCCTGTTGAATAGCTAAAGTTTTGTTCATCTTAGTTATTGTGTTGCTTTTTCAATTATCGGCTTTGACTTTATTGTGAACCCTAATGGTGTTGAGAAGAAAAAAAAAAGTTACAATTTGCTAAAGGGGCCAAGTTAGCAGAAATCAAAACATAAACATATCCTTCTTCTTCTTTTTTAAATCTAAATCAATTACTTAAAAAAGGAATGAAATGACTGTAATTGCAGCCTAAAAAGTAGGGATTGATGAATTCCTACTAAATTTTAGGGGCGTGGATCAATGATGCAATTGTTTCTTTCCTTTTCTATTATCATTCTTTTTTATTTGGCAAATTACTTGTTTTATTCTTTTTGGATTTCAAATTTGAACAATACACGTTATTTTAACATGTTATAAATTTTGATGGTGATGCTTATGTGTTTTTATATTAACAATATATGTGATAAACCTATATAAGCAGTGTATATCAAACATTATATGTATGTAAATTGTATATTTGAAATAATACTATAAATTTAATGTTATTATAACGAATATATATATATATTAATTATATATTAAATATTGTACGTATGTATATTGCATATTTGAAATAATACTGCAAAGGTATATGGCATAGTAGTGATATATAATAAGTGTAAACATATTTTAATAAAAATATCAATTCCGGACTAACCCGCACGGTTAAAAAAAAAAAATCAAAGCCAGAGTTTTCTCAATTAGTGTCAAAAATCACACTTAAAAACTAATTTTGTAGAAAATACAAAAAAAAAAAAAAAATTGTCTTAAGGAAAACCTCTCTCCTACTGTAAAATTTTGGCCGCAAAACGCCTTATCCAGGTAAATTTTTTCAATTGAGTTACCTAAAGTAGCAATGAATTTTTTTTTTTTTTTACACCTAGCATCGGACTGAATCATCAATCTCTGGATATTAATAGACGGGAATCAAGGAGTTTCCCGTCAAGCCGAATTGACGGAAAAGCCCTCGAGTTCCCTTATTCTGCATCATCATTATTTAGCAATATAATTGGTTTGTCTGATTAGTCTACGTTATTTTGTCATTTTATTGACTCTGTTAACTAACACAGTAACATTGTAGATTGCCTTTGAAGTTTGAAGCCCATGTTCATCGTGAATATAAGGGGCCACCGAAATATTTCCTTCACACGCCAACCATCTGACTTGCTCATTTGGGCTATAATATGTATTCTCTTTTTGGTAATTTAGTAACTGGAAGGCCCTTATACTTGTCCAGTTCTATCATGCCGGTGTTCCTACTCTTAAAAGTGTCATCTAAACCCCTGAATCTATTCAAAACATGTATTTTATACCCCTCTGATGATTGACCAAGCTTATGTAGCATTTATTTTGCTGAGTCGGATAGAGTGCGTGGTTACATGCGTTTAAAAGTAAGTGAATACAAAAATTTAATTTAAAAAATATTAAAAATAAAAATAAAATATAATAATAAAAAAAAATCCCCTCCCTCACCCCCTTTCTCTCTTTTTCTTCAATTTTCCTCCCCCACGCCGACACCCACCCTCCCTCCTCTCTTCTACCTCCTCTTCTTCTTCAATTTTCCCCACCCACTCTGACCCCCTCTCTTCTTCTTCGTCACTTTCCCTCCCCCACCAGACCCCACCCACCCCCTCCCTTCGCTCTTCTTCTTCTTATTCAGATCTGGCACTCTTAGATCTTGCAGCAGGTAAGGAAAACATATTTTTTTAAAAAAAAAAAATTATATATATTCTGATTTGTTCATTTATGGAGGTGAAGGATCCATGGACAGACGAAAATAGAAAAAATGGAGTGTTTGTGTCTTTGAAGATCTGTTTTTTTGGAGATATTACCGAAAAAAATGGTTAATTTGTCTAGCCATTTTTTACTTTTTTTTAACATGAAAGTAAATTTTGAAAAGAAAATAGATGATAAAAATGTTTTTTGGCAAATGATCATAAAAATGACGTAGCCAATGATGTGGCATTAATTTTTCTGATGTGTCATCCATGTCAGAGCAACTGAGGAACACCTAGTAACAGAGGGGTTTAAAATGCTCATTTTTTAAGGGTAGAAGGGTTTAGTTGGCAAACTTGTGAGTACGAACACCGGCATGACAAAATTGAACAAGTACAGGGACCTCCCAGGCTATTCCTCCTTATTATAATTATAGTATATTTATTACTTTATGTTACACAATTAAAAGCAGTTTCTAACTAAAATAATATTCTTGAAGATAATTTGATGAGTACAATTATTCTTTTTTTTTTTTTCAACTAAGAAGGAAAAAAGGAGTTGTCTTCTGCATGCCAACTATCTCTTTTAAAATAGTAAGAAATTTTATGAAAAAATACACTAGGAAATTTAAAGTTAAACTTAATTTACATTCAATAATAAAAAATAAAAAAAATTACTACATGATGTTTACTTTTATATTAGCCATGTTTTGAACATACAAATTTAGTGTTAGAGTAATTGCCATTAAAAAAAACTGAAGAATTGAGACTATTTATTATTGAAAACAAAATCGAAAAGAAATATTTAACAAAAATAATTTAGAAAAAGATTGAGTGTGCTCATAATTGTACCAGCTCTAGCCCAAAAATGACAGGATAAAGTTACTTTATTACTTTCAACTATTTTAGAGTTATGATTATGGCCAGTAAATAATGGTCATGTTATAGTACATGAACCATTTATAATAGGCTAAAAGTAATAGATGAACCCCTGAACTTGTCCTGATTTTTCATTTAGACCCCTTAACTGAAACGTTGACCATCTGGACCCTCGAACATAAGATAAAATGTGTCATTTGAACCCTTGTGCAAGCCACCGGGCACACGCGTGAAACCCACTTGCAAGGACATGGAAAAATAGACCGTGAGACATGGAATATCCGACCAATAAAAATAAGCCATGTCACACAAAAAATTAATTTTAACAAAAACCTATTTTAAAATCTATTTAAATAATTAAAAAAATTGAAAAACCCAACCCATCCTCTCCGATAGCCCACTTCACCGCCGCCACTACACCGCTGCTCCGCTTTCCCCCACACATCGCTATCGCTCGCTTTCAAAAAATCTATTTAAATAATTAAAAAAAATGGTGCCGTTTTTTGTTGGAGATTTATTTAAATAGATTTTGAAGCGGCGGCGGCGGTGGTGCGGGGGGCGGAGTGGCGGGGCGCCGGTGAAGTGGGCTATCGGAGAGGATGGGTTGGGTTTTTCAATTTTTTTTAATTATTTAAATAGATTTTAAAATAGAGTTTTTGTTAAAATTAATTTTTAATGATTAAAAATTTTAAAAAAAAGAAAAAAAATGGTAACTCACGCTCTGTTTAAAGCATTGCAGTTCACGCGTGTGCCCAGCTGGCACGAGGGGCTCAAATGGCACATTTTATCTTATGTTCGAGGGTCAGATCAACGTTTAGGTTAATGGCCTAAATGAAAATCATATAAGTTCATGTCCATCTGGCGACTTTGGCCTTTATAATATCTTCACTTTTTCTTCAAACTTTTCTTAGGTAGGAAAAAAAGAATTAATTAATTGAAAGTTACAAATAGTGTATAAAAGTATAAACTTTGTTCGTGTTGGGCCCAGGCTTTGCTCGGGCTTCTTTTTTTAATTCTTGTTTAAATTCGGACCGTTGATCAAAACAGATCAATGGTCCACGTTATATCTGAGATATTGATCTTATCCCCATCCCCTCAAACCCTAGACCTAAGGATCAAACCTCTCATATCGTCACCTCCCTCTCTCCTTCTCTCTTCTATTTCTCCTCCTTCCCAATGGTGAAGGACAACCATGGCAGGGACTATTCCCATCATGCCACACCCCTCACCCTTTTCTTCGTCATCATCAGCACCTCGAGCCATGGCGAATTGTACGATGTATGTGTAGCTAGTAATAATGGATATACCCCTTTGGCATTAATAAGGAAATAATTATAGAGAAAATGACATAATAATACTACTTAAGACTCTATATTACAAAATATAAGGATATTTTTTTTTATTTACAAAACATTCCGATTAATTACAAAACATAACGGATTTGGAAAAAATAAAGCCCACCCTTCCCTCCCCTTTTCTATCACGATTTGTCTAGATCTGGAAAAAAAAAAAAAAAACAACCGACCCTTCCCTTCCCCTTTTCTATCACAATCTACCCAGATCTGGAGAAAAGAAGAAAAAAAACGCTTGCCGATGCTCTGTTTCATCCATGCTTTCCGGCACCACCCTAACTTTTCAACTAGGCGATTCTCAATCTCTTTCTCTTCTTCATCAACAAGCATACTTGGCGACAACCTTTTCATCTACTGTTGTTGCTGCGAGCTTGCATCTGATAATTCAGATTAAGAGAAGTGACACCTTGGAAGCATAGATTTTAAGCTTTTTATCTCCGGCCACAAGGTACTTGCCAGGGTTATCCTCATCAGGCTCTATCCTTAAAGTCTCCTTCTTCAAGTTAACATCATTACGTATTGTCACTGCTTTTTGATGTTCCACATACGGTGCAAGTTATTGCTGAAAAAATTGAATATTTTGAGTTTTATATTCAATAAATTTTGTATTAATATTTTATTTATGAATTCCATTCGAATTTAAGATTCAAAATTGCATTAAATTTGTATCAAATTTGTATATAATGTTGTTGTAGTTGTATTAAATTTCCAAAAACCTAACATGAACTTTATACAAAATTTATACAAATATATACATATTTTTCGTTTTTATAAGCTTTTCATACACGAAAAATGTTAGCATTCTAAGCCTTGAGCGAGATATAATATTTCATACGCAAAAATTTAAATTTTTTTAAGCAAGATATCAAATTTACAATTATATACACAAAATTTGAATAAAATTTTGCTTTTTGAGCGAAATATGTTTCATACAATTATCATACACAAAAATTTCGAACAGGTTTTGTAAGAAACATTTGCTATATTTTTATAAAAAATCATCATATTTTATAAAGGGTCTTTGACATATATATACTTAAGGAGAAATATTTTCGATAGTTTTATATTTACAAAACATAACATTACAAATCCTATACAAACATGCTTTATATTTTAAAAAAATATATATATATTTTTAAATTATTTTTTATTTTTTTAAAAAAATATTTTTTTATTTTTTTATTTTTTTAAAAAAAATATTTTTTTTTAAATTTATTTTTATTTTTTTTAAAAATTAATATTTTTTTTTTTGCTCAAAAACTTATGTATGAAAGTTGTATGAAATGTGTATATCTCGCTCAAGACTTAAAAAGTTTGCTCAAAATTTAGTGTATGAAATGTGTATATATAAAAAATCCATCAAAATTGTGTGTATGAAATTTGTATCTTGCTCATGTCTTAAAATTTCGCTCACATTTTCATGTATAAAGTTCATGTTAGATTTCTGTAAAATTAATACAACTACAACAACATTGTATATAACTTTGATACAACATTCAAGACTTTAAATAATCGCTCAAATTTTTGTGTATGAAATGTATCAAGGCTTAAAAATCGCTCAAATTTTATGTATCATGAAATGTGTATACAAACATTATGCTTAAAATTTTATGCATGAGAATGGTATGAAATGTGTATATCTTCCTCAAGACTTAGAATTTCATTCACATTGTTTGTATATAAATTTCATATTACGGAAAATTAATACAACTACAACAACATTGTAAAATTTTCATACAATATTCAAGGCTTAAAGTTTTTCAAAATTTTGTATATGAAAATTATATTAAAAATTTTGCTCACACATACACATTTCATAAACTTTCATACACGAAATATGAGGTAATTTTTTTTTAAGCCATTGAGCAAAAAAAAAAATAAAAAAATTAATATTTAAAAAAATATATATAAAAATTATTTTTTTTTTAAAAATAAAAATATTTTTTTAAAAAAAAATTTTTTTTATAAAAAATATATATATTTTTCCGGAAAAAAAAAAAAAAACGAAAAATATATGAAAATCCGTCATGTTTTGTAATATATCGTTATGTTTTGTAAATAAACTATCGTTACGTTTCGTAAATAAATACGTATATATACGTAGTTTTATTTTATAAATATACCCTATTCTTATGTATATATAGCTTATCCTCCCATAATTATAATGTTTGCATTAAAAGAGCAAATCTGCCCCGGCCCAATTGACACATCACATTCCAATCTAGTTACATGTACCCACTACCCTGGACACGGGCGTGGACATTAGTTTAGGATTAATGTTCGCATCATGAAAAAATTTGTCAAAAATATTAAGAATGGTAGTGATGACAAACACAACCGTAACTGTTAACTAAAAAGACTTTCTTAATGTGAGCTAAGGATGCTCTTGGTATGAATAGTCATTCTTGACATTTTTATACTTATTTTCTTGATCTCATACATGATCCTTAAGTTAAATACGAGAAAATGTTCTATTATGTCCACTTTCGATAAAGATTTCTTGTATTTTCTTTCCAAAAATCTTAAGACCAAAATTGCTTGAAAGTATATTTCACTACCTATGTTGAACATCCCCGTTAACATAATAAAGGATATTTTTTTGGCATTTTCTCTTCAATATCAAGTTTCAAGTAGTAGTAGATACCATATGCAATATTAGAAGCGTACAAAGGCAAATGTAAATATAGAGGTAGACCCTACGCTTAGTGTTGTTAAATATAAACCAATATAGTAACTCATTTATCTTTGCTTTCATGGCACAAAATGCTGATCCCAGTAGGTTTTACTTATACCAAGATTGAATTATTAAGTCCCACTTTTATTCAGACTTCATGTGTTTCTGTTTTTAGGGGTACTTGAAGCTACTTGAACAAAAGCCTAAAATGGAGAAGACCATCACACACCTTGCCCAAGCAAGCCTCTTGATGCTGAGGAAGACGACAACAAAAACGGGGGTGTTGACAAGGGTGGAGATGGAGATAACGGTAAAGATTTGTCATCCGAAGATAACGCGAGCCATAACCCAAACACCAATGGTAGCAACTCCAAGGAACATCCAGGAGAAGAGCCAGGTGGTGCTGAATTGAACGGTGAAGAAGACAAAGAGGGTGGTGAAGACGATCAAGATGACCAAGATAAAGGTGACGATGATGATCAAAAACCAGATGAAGATGATAACGAGGGAGAAGACGTGCCTGATGAAGGCAAGGAAAATATTGAGGAAGAAGAGGACGATGAAGACGAAGATGAGGAAGAAGTAATTCCGCCACCAAAGAACAGGAAGAAGTAAATAATTCACAACAGGCGAATATCCTTCATGCACTTGTGCGTGCATCTATGTCCTTTGCCATGTCGGGCATATGAGGTCTGTTATGTTTACACCCTTCTGTACTTTCCGCTTTAACGCACCATTAGAGTACTCAAAAACTCCAAGCTGCAGCAGTGTTTAGAGGATGTTCTTTTCATAAAGTTAGCCGTTATGTATACCAGATGATCGTTAACCCTCTGGCGGGATTGAGAATAAGAGCAAAAACAGAAGCTACGCAAATTCAAATAATTCTAAAAATCAAGACCATGATTTAGAAAATTCTGAAGTGATACAGCACAACTGACGTATTCAACCACAAACAGAAAGATATGGAAATTGAAGCATCTCCAGCTTACAAGAATTGATAAGCCTTGCTTCTGATACGAATCAAATCTACGCACAATGACTTTTAAGGGTTCCTAGCTAGAAGGAACAAATCATACAACAGCATTTCCGACCAGAATCTACATAGCAAATTCTACAGAACTAAAACCAAGTGATGATATATTATACAGGACACTAGGACAAAGACCAATTCACAGAGAAGTGCCTTGTCAAGACCCAAGGTTCAAGTATGAGAACAAGTAAATCTTAAGGCTATATTAATTGGACCCTTGAAAATACATGTGTCGGATCCTCCAAAAACTAAACATTTTTGGAGGGTCCAAGCAACATAGACTAGAGGTAATATATCATCAATACCTAACCTTGAAATATGTCTGACCAGTTCTATGTCAAGATCAGAACTGTCTACATTTGTTGCATGAAGTGCTGCCAACAGAAATTAAACTCGTAATCTCAATTATGAATCTTACTAAAACATCAGTATGCCAAGTTACATGATGACGAAAAAGGACAAGAGTGAAGATAACCGAAACTGGTTATGGCGATGATATAAGCTGATAATTAGTAAAGAATCCTTGAAGTGAAGGTAATCACTTTGTCTCTAGAGGAGAGTGATGCGTGGACGAAAGGGAAAAAAAAGAGGAAAAGGAAGAGAAACTAATGCAAGATATTTACTTAGCTTTTGCTTGATCTGGAAAGTGATGCAAAAAAAGAAAATTTAGCACTTCCTTTCTAAATTAGAAAGCTTGTTACAGGTTAATAGTACAAACAGAAACCAGAAGGTTAATGGTACAAGCTGAACAATGAAAAACACACCCCAATATCAAACTTACTTGAAAGCGAATAAGAACAAGATGACATCCAGCTCAAAACTTCTAAATAAGAATCTTATAAAACTGAGAAGCATGAATTTTCATGCAAAGGAAGTGAGGAATGGCCTTTGTTCACTTTTAAAAGCCATTTCTCAACAGAAAAGGAAAAAAAAAAAAAGGTATGCTAATATCTATACTAGGAAACAGGCCTAATTAAGAAAAAGACACTAATAGTTAAAATGGATAAAAATATCAAAATCGTCTATCAGTTAACAATAAACATCCACAAACCCTGAGTAATCCTTGCTAAAAGCTAAATAATGTTGAGTTTTTTAAAAGGAAGAAGATATGAATAGGTAAATTGGAGAAAATATCAAAATTGTCTATTAGTTAACAATAAATATAAATGAACCCTGAGTCATCCTTGTTAAAAGTTAAAATAATGTTTAAGAAACAGACTAAAACTAAACAATTTGCAAGCAAAATTAAAAAACATATTTGCAAGCAAAGAGGCGAAAGAGGATATACGGCATACAAAAAGGCCAAAAAGAAGAAATGGATAATAGCAGTATCAAGAAAAGACTGGTGAAATTAGAATTGCAGAACAAATTTAAACAATAGAAAACAATGCCCGACACAAAAAGATAAGATAAAAAAATGCAAAACGGCAAAATATCAAAATTGTCCATTAAAAAGTAAACCATATCGTGAGTCTGAGATATCTTTTGATACCGCTTAAATAATGGATAAAAAGGAATAATGGATAAAAAGGAAGAATGAAATAAACAAAAGAAATCAAAAGGCACCACAGTGAAAAATTCAGAAAAATATATGAGTAAGAAAAAAAATTCAGTTCAAAATAAGTCAAAGGAAAAATGAGAAATTTGTCCACAAAAAAAAAAAAAAAGGCAATGACATAAGACATAAAATCTACCACGTCCGGTAGGAACGTGGCTTATCAGTAAGAAGTATGGAATATATGAAGTAAAGAAATAAGAGGCACCCCTTAGACACTCATCAATGCTTCCATATCTTTGTTTCCTCATAGTCAGGCACTGTTCATCTGCAAAAACCATGCACAACTAAGTATGGGATAATACATCTAACAAGGGGAGAAGGGGCTGGAGTTACGTAAAAGGAAAAAGCAAAATCACAAGGCCATTTAACTGATATAGAAAAAGAAAGAACAGGAAAGCAAAGGCTACTGGATAATCCACTCAAACAATTTACCATATCTTTGGATATTCAAGGGCGAATAATAACATCACAAGCCTCTCCGCTAGGGAGTAGGCCCAAATTAATATAAGCATAATCAAAAGCAATCTAACCAAAAAATCAATATATCATTTGTTTAACTCATACACTCATCCTTGCCTTCCCTGGGCTTCCTAATCGCTTAAAGAACGGTGTAAAGCATCATAAGATACCTGCTCCTGGAAAATGCTAGTTTTTCCCATGCATAGGAGGCAGATAGATATTTTTTTGATGAGCTTTGTTAATTATTTTTTTAGGGGACAGACAATTTTATGACAACAAATAATCAACATTGTGGCCAATAAATCGTTTTTCCATTAAATTGGACTATGTTGTTGTCAAACTGGTTAGACATATCTTAGCACACAGTCATAGCACAAGTGGAAGGAAAGGAGCACAGTGCGGATCTGATTAGCTGGCACTGGTGAAGGTAGCAGGATAAAAGTTGACCATTTTCCATTTTCACTACAACGTTTTACTCGTAAGTCGTAATGACTCTTTATTTGTTGAATGGTTCGAATTTTCTCATATCTTTTAACTTATTCTAATTTCTTCTTTCCGTAAGTTCCAAACAACTACTTTCAGCCCTTTTTTCCAGCTGAGATGTTGCCCAGATAGCTTCTGGTTGCAGTTTGCTTACCACCAACTGCTCACCAACAATAGAAAGAAAAACACTAGAGATTGTTTACTATGAATGTCATATAGACACTAATTGCTTATAACCTTTAGCTTAAAACCTAATTGCTTCTTGACTTCGAATTGCTTATGGAAAGTCAATATTCCACACAAGGAAGCATGCTTCACATGGTTACTGGCTAAAAAGGCTGTTTTGACTTGAGATAAACTCATGAAAAGGGGTCTTTAGTTATACTCCAGATTTTTTTTACGTGGAGCTGAGGCTGAAACAATAAATCATCTTTTCTTACACAGTAAAGTGATTCACAAACTATGGCAGATTTTCATCACCCTAAGGGGTCAGATGGTTTATGCCAAGGAACACACGGGAAGTCTTAGCTTGTTGGAATAGAGATGGTAATCAGTCAGGTCACAAGGAGAGATGGAACATTGTCCCAGCTTGCATATGGTGGACTATTTGCATATGGAAGTCTTAGCTTGAGGACATTCCTAGTGCTTTAAGATTACTTATGAGTTGATACGTTGTTTTAGGAGACAAACAACGTATTAAACTTTTACTTGTCCACTTTAGCATATCAGGAGAAAAACAAATCTTTTTTCACATTTAAAAACAATCTTTTTTCATATTTTACTCTTAGCATTAACCACTCGTTTCCCAAGACGTTTCGAAATGTTATAACAACAAGAAGAATAACATACCCAGTGTAATCCCACAGGTGGATTCTAGAGAGGGTAATGTACCTAGACCTTACCCCCAACTCGTGGAGGTAGAGAAGTTGTTTCTGGAAGACCCCCGGCTCTTAATAGTGATGAGTATTCTGGTAACAAATGCACTTCATTTATTATTTTTTAAGGGTAATGCAAAGTGTATTATGGACAAATAAAAATGGACAAAGGGAGTACAACTTAAACACAAAACATAGTATAAGAGTATCAAATAGAAGACCAAGTACCACAAGTGTGACGAGTAGCCACTACTCCCTGGAAGCTTAGCAGTTGAATGTAGGCCAACCTGCTTATTCGGGTAGGCCTGCAATAAGCCGGGCCCCACTCCACCAGTAGAACCACCAGTGCTGCTACCAACACCACCACCATATGCCCCTAAACCCGAAACAGCCCCTCCTAAACTATCTAACAACCCACCATATCCTGCAATCCCCATTCCACCACCCATTTGCTGCCCGAAACCACCAACTCCTAGAAATGGATTCACATATCCTGCATATAGAGGCGGCAAAATTAGTCCATGAAAACATGACCCACCCAACCTCACCCAAGTTTGGGCTGGTCATTGACCGGCCCGTTTCAGCCCATCAAAAGTTGGGATGATATGTAGCCCAAATTGACCCACGGAAATCTTGTCAAAATATTTTCAGAAAGTCATTTTTTTATTTGATATGTTATATATAGTCATAATAAAGAAAAAAATACTTTTATTAGGTAACTAAGAAATTATAAAAGAACAAACTAAGAAATTAAAACTCAATAAGAATTCAGTGGGTTGGTTTATGACTTGATTTTAGCTCATCAGCCCAAGTATCTTTTATGCGGGTTATTTTATGGGAATCTTTCATAAATAGCGAGATTAGTGATTTTTGACATTATTTTGTTTTCAAAACGTAGCATTATTTTTCTTTCAATATGTAGCATATACACTATAGAATGTGTGCATACAACAATTGGCCTACAATTTAGGGATACGTGTATTCTGCTATAAAATGTAAAATATATCTAAGTACCACTATGAAGTGTAAATATGGAGCATAATCAATTACATTAGGTAATTTTTCCTCATTTTATTAACTCAGCCCATTTTGACACCCGTACCTGCATATGGGTTAGCAAGTACTCCACCATAAAACGGATTCATCATCGCCACATTCGGGTTCTGACCAACCATCCCCATACCATACAAACCTTGCCCGGGTGGCTGCATTGCCAACAGGGCAGGCTGTTGTATAATCTCAGTAGTAATACTCGCCGCTCCACCACCAATTTTCCCCTCAGCCGCCTTTTTACAATACAATTGTCTCCCTTCAAACAACTTACACGGCTCTTCGAGACATTTCTTTGCCTCCTCTACCCTTTTATACACAAACAAAGCATACCCTTTTGATTTCCCAGTCGTTGGATCAAATCCCATCGGTCCAACCTCGATTTCCCCAAACTTCGCGAAAAACATCCTTAATTTCTCCGAATCAACGTCCTTATTCACATTACTCACATATATCTTCCTATTACCAAATTCATTGTTATTATCACCAGAAACAATACTCTCCTCCTTCTTCATCGAAGCCAACTTACACGAAACGACGCGATTATTAACCGTTTTTCGCGGTTCTTTAAGCGCTTTTTCGGCTTCTTTTCGAGTTTTAAACACGATAAAAGCATATCCTTTTGCTTTTCCAGTTACATGGTCGATCACAACGTTACATTCCTCAACTGCACCGAATTCTTCGAAAACGGTTAGTAGGGTTTGGCGCGTGGTCTCACGCGCCAGGCCGTAAACGAAGATTTTCCTGTGAGTTATGTCTTTGTCTGCTGTTGATTGGATAAGGTTGTAAAAAGAAGGGTGTGAAAGTGCTGTGTTTACAGCTAAGGTAATCAGTTGGTCTTTTGTGTAAGGTTCTAGAAGTTTCTGGATTTTAACGGGTAATGGGTCGGAGTCTGAATCCGAATCGGAAGTGGGTTCGGGTCGGGTTGGATTATTGGGTTTGGGTGTCTTTTGCTGCTTCTTGATTTTAGAGGGTGTAGCTATGGAATCTGTGTTCTTGATGAGTTTTCGCTTTTTTATGTTGTTCTTAGCAGCCATGGATTTTTTGGGTGAGATTTTTGCTTAAAGAATGAGAGAGATGAGAAGGGAAGAAGGCAGGGTTTTGGGTTTACATATAATAGATAGATATACAGTATGGTTATACGTAGCTTTTTAACGAGTTTTTGACCAATATCACCCTTATTGTTTTATCTCAACTTCACTGCATCCTTATAATATCTTACTTAACTGAAAACATCCCTTAAGTTTCCCAAACTGAACCAAAAACACCCCTCTGTTAACGTTTGTGTCATTTCCTAACGGAGCTTGGACGATTCCCATCTTTACTCAGGTTCCTCAGGGATAGTTTCCTGTGATCACTTCATGATGATGATTTCCCATCTTTTCTAAAGTTCCTCAGGGATAGTTCCAGTGGGCACTTAATGATGATGGTGTCTACTGTATCAGAAAATCACTTTGAAACTGATAATTATTTCCTCCATTTCATTTTAACTGTGATTTCAATAAGTATAATTTTTAAGGATTGGTAGACATTAAAATAATAAATACAATGTATAGTTTATGGGTTATTTTTTACAAAATATAATTTTTTTGAATTAAAATAAAAAAATTAAGCTACCCATATTTAATAAAGTAGATTGATTGTTTCCTCTTAAATACTATATGTACATGCTTTTCTTTAGTTATTAAGATATAATTGAAAAATTACCAATTTTAGTCTTGAATTTCTAAAATGATATAAAATGATAGTAATAATTATTTTGGGACAAATTTTTTGAGATAAAGTGACTGAATTTGGGACGGAGGGAGTATATATTAATTTGTAACGACTGATCTAAGTTACACCCTCAGTGGTTATGTTATTTGAATTGTGCGTTCTACAATCAGTTATTCAGTATGTGTCTACTTGTTTTGCCTTTGCTTTATCCCCTGCAGGTTCTCCTTCACCTACTGCTTGTGATTCTTCTTAGCCCACCTCCCCAAATTTTATACTTTTCTCTCTCTCTCCCTCATGTGCTAGCCTCACATATGAGGAATCTAATGATATGAATAGAATCTGTGAGGATTTGAAAATAAGAAAGGAGAAACTTTTGGAGTAAGTGGTTTGTTGCTGGTTGCATTTGTCCAATTAGTCCGTTATGGAGTAATTTTATTCTTTGAAGAGCTTGAGGGAAATTGTTGAATTACAAGAACAAGAACAATCAATGCACGTGAGAAAAAGAAAGCTCAGTTAGATATAGATGGAAAAGTTAACAAAGGGATGGTTTTAGTTAAGTTTGGAAAACTTAAGGGATGTTTTCAGTTAAGTGAGATATTTTAAGAATCTAGTGAAAGTTAAGATAAACAATAAGGATGATATTGGTCAAAACCTCCTTTTTTAACTTTGTTTTCGGAAAACAAACGAGACTTTAGTTACATTATTGAGGCCCACAAAGACTTTAGTTACATTATTGATAGCCATTTTCCACGTTTTAGGCTGTAACTTTTGTACTGCATGA
This sequence comes from Lycium ferocissimum, assembly GCF_029784015.1. Taxonomy (NCBI): domain Eukaryota; kingdom Viridiplantae; phylum Streptophyta; class Magnoliopsida; order Solanales; family Solanaceae; genus Lycium; species Lycium ferocissimum. Next base: position 67,420,275 of record NC_081347.1, read on the forward strand.
TCCAATAACTGTCCCTTAATAAAAGGTTTGTTATAAAATAAAAACTATAAAGTAAATATATAAGAGAGAAGTATATAGAGAGGAATTGATTGTATATATAACTTTTACAAATGAACTCTTATTTATAGGAGGAAATAAGTGAATAACTTGGTGGCCATAAGTGAACAACTTGGTGGCCACACATACTTGATGCCCAAGTATTTTGGTGGGCATCTAACTTACAAGTAAATTCATGGACAAACATATTA
>NC_081347.1:67420622-67472482 GCF_029784015.1 Lycium ferocissimum
GTATGCATACACCGAACATATTTTTCAAAATTTTTTTTTTTTCCGGATCTGTATACATGTGCATACACGTATAAAATATTTTTGTTTTTTAAAGATTTTTTGAAAATGAATAAGTGAATTAACCCCTTTACAAATGAATAACGATTTTTTTTTTTGTATTCAATATTTTCAGTGTATCTTTTTTTTTGTACATATGTTGTATATGTTGTTTTTCGCTTGTTTTTGTTGGGATAATAGTCAAAATACCCCCCAACGTTTAACCAAAATCCCAACTACACACGTAACCTGTGGCGGTCCTAACACTTCCGGACAAAAATTTTCAGTCAGGATAAAACGCCCTTTCAGATGTGCGAGAACGTGAATACACACTGTGGTTTCTGGGCGACGCGCCTTCAAAAAAGTATCCGACGTGTTTGGACTCCGACTAGGCATAATGCATATGCCACATAGATATATTTAAATTTCCGTTTACACCTAACTTCTCATTTTTTAATGACTTCTCATTTTTTCTCAATCACAAACAAATAAGCCCTAAACACAAAACCCATTTTCCTTTCATACCACCACCGAATGCGCACTACAATAATCCCGTGGTTTCTTCGATTGCGTAGGAAATTAAAGATCGTCTATGAGTTTGAAGTGTAAGTTGCAGTGAAGATTTGGATGTTTTGGTATCCGTCTCCATTTTTTTTGTCAAAATAATATCCATTATAAACAAAAATATCAGACTCAAGAAAATCCACATGTGATTCCCAACAACTTGTTAAAAAACAACTTTCCACCATAAACGAAAATGCGAAGGAAAAAAAACGAAAAATCAAGAAAAAAAAAAGGAAAATACGGAAAAAAAAAAAAGTTGAAAAATCTAATGTTGTTAAAAATACGATTCGAAGTTGCTTGTTTGGAGTTGCTACTTTGTTGCTTGGTTGGAGTTGTTTAAGCACTAATTCTTTGAGTTGATGTTAGGAGAAAAATTAAACCTTGCTAGGAATTTGGAGAAAGCCATGAAGAACACCAAATGGGTTTATTTAAATTCTTCATTGTTTGATCAAATTAACGGGATGAACTTTGTTCTATTAGGTGTTGAATGTGCTTCCTTTCATATTTGGATTTGTTTGGATTAGATTTGAGGAAGTTGTGTGATTTTTTTTTTTTCAACTTCTAATGAAGATGATGATGATGATGATAATGTTACATTTAAGATGAAGGAGAATTGGTTATGTTTTGGATCCTTATAAAAATGTAGCATTTAAAAATTGAGAGATTTATTTTTTTTGAGTTGATTTAGTGTGATTTTTTTTTCCAACTCCTACGATGATGACGTGGCACGTGGGCCGGGCGGCGTGTATACGACGCGCGCGGAGTGGGAGTTGTCGTATTGGACGCACATCAAAGAAAAAAGGGTCGTTTTGATGCGAAAAATTTGTTCGGGGGTAATGGGGCCGCAAAGGTTACGTGTGTAGTTGGGATTTTAGTCGAAACGTTGGGTATTTTGACTATTATCCCCGTTTTTGTTAGTATTTTTGGTGTATTCATGTTTTATACTACCGTATTTGTTGTATACATATCCGAAAATATGTTGTTAATTTTGTGTACATATATTTTTATGTATTCATTTTTAATTTGTATTTATGAATATGACAACTCAATTTATGAATACGGATAATCATTTTATGAATACGGTTGGAAAAAAAAAGTGTTGTATTCATGAATACGGCAAAAATAAAAAATGAATATAATGAAAACATGTGGGAGTAGGGTGATTTCTTTACAAAACGTAAATATTGAATATATTCTTTATGTACTTGAGTTAAACCCTAAATGTTTGCTCATTTATGTAATTTGTATTATTTTGTTTTTTAGGTAAGTAAACAAGGCTTTGGTTCAATATTTTTGAGGCCCATAAAGACGAACTATTGGCCCATGATCATATAATCCACTACAAATAATTGCACGGCTGATCCCTCAAATGGAGTGCTCTTTAATTTTAGTCCTTTAAAATGGAACTTATGACTATAAAGGCATAAGTTCTTAAGGACGCGGATATAACTTATGGATATTATAATGTGTAACTTATAATTCTATAAGCATAAGTTTGATTTTGAAGGGTAAAAATTAAAAAGCTAACACATTTGAAGGCCAAAAATTAAAGAGCAACACATTTGAAGGACAAAAATTAAAGACCACCACAAAATAGGGAAAAAGTGCAAATGACCCAATTAGCTAACTAAAAAAAATATTCATAAATAGTTACAGTTTAGAGCGCAATTGCAAAATGTAGCTACGATGCAACGTATTTACTAAAACTCAAAAAAAAAATTGTATCGCAAAAGGTTCCTACAGTTATGTGTGTGTATCAGTGTGTTAGCTACAAACTGCCAAAATATAACTACTTTAGTAATTTTTAAAACTATAATTCGTAAAATACATAAATTTAAATTGTGTGCATATCCGTGTAATTTTATTTTAAATAAATGACATGACCATAAATAACCACTTCTCAGTCTTGTAAAATTAAACGACCAACTCGTCCTTATTTATGTGATACACTTTCCTTTTTGGTCCGTATAAAAAAGAATGATACATTTCTTTATGGGAAAATGGTCAAAAATATCCCTCTACTTTGAAAAAAGGGCTAAAAATATCCTCCGAACTTATTTTAGGTCAAAAATACCCCTCTCATCCTTAAAGTTTTCAAATATCACTGTCTCGACGGAAATTATAAAAAATAAAAAATCCTTTTTTAAACTCGCTCCATCATTTAAACCCTAACTAAATAACAACCCAAAGATCCTTATTCCCCAATACGTAGGTATGAAATTTGAGGGAATTAGGGAATAAAGGATCTTACAAGTTATTATTTAGTTGCTTTAAATAACTACCTTCGACGAGTTTAAAAAAATGATTTCGGGTTATTTTAAGGGATAATTTCCAATCCGCCAAGGGTATATTTGAAAACTTTAAGGACGGGAGGGTTATTCTTGATCCAAAATAATTTCGGAAGATATTTTTAGCCCTTTTTTCAAAGTAAAGAGGTATTTTTGACCCTTTTCCCTTTCTTTATTTGGCAAGAATTTAACTTTAAATTTTACTTTTTACGCTTAACGAGATGATTTATAACCACACAAATATCATTGGTTTGCTTTAGACTACAAGGTTCAAAAGTTTTTCTTCATTTCTTAAACTCTATGCCTAATCAAAATATATCGCATAAATTGAGACGGAGAGAGTACTACTATATTGAATTTCTTCACCCATTACTAACGAGAATAAACGCCCTCACCATTGACTATTTCCGCAAATCCCATAGTCATTATAGATTAGACAACCCGATTGACAATTTTATAGCATTTGAGTTTCTCTTGCTTGTTGTCACCTCAACCTCAGACAACACAGGAGAAAACAAAACAAACTCTTCCTTAAACAGTCAGTAACAACAAATGAACAGAGACAGAGATACATAGCTGATATACATATATACACAATTCTTGATCATTTGTACAAATTCTGTCTGTCTCTGTTAACAATTGTGAGTGCAAAAAAAAAAATGTCAAAAGAAATAGAAATGGGTGATCACTCAACAGAGTCATCTCCTTTGATCCCTCCTCCTTTGATCATCACTCAACCTAATAATAATAATAATATTAACAATAATAATAATGATGATGATGATATAATAGACCTTGAAGCTGGTCCTGTTGAACAAATTCAATGCCGTATTTGCCTTGAATCTGACGGTTAGTTTTTTTTTTTTTTTTTTTTTTTTTTTTTTTTGATGATTTCCCATTCATTTTATACTTAGTGGGGTTTGTTCAAAGTTTCAATTTTTTCAGATCCCTTAATCTCAAGATTGTAAATTATCAGAAACTGGAAATACTTAGTGGACCTAGTTAGGAATGAGGGATAGGCCATGTTGGTTATATTTACATTAAAATCAGTGTAGAGATAAGTGTGGGATTTTAGAGATTCTCCAGTTTTAGAAAATTGTCTTATAATACAAATTCTTGAAATTTGCACCAAAGGGCATGGCCTGGTGTTTAATGAAGTGGTTGAGAACCATGAAAGTTCAATTTTTCAAATTAGGTGATTTTTTGCCATCTGTCTAGGCCTTGGCGGACAGAATTACCCATATTTGTGTTGTTGGAGGTAGCAGGTACCTTGTGGAATTAGTCGAGGTGCGACAAACCAGCTTGGACACCACGGTTGCTTAAAAAACACATTTTAAAAAAAAAAAAAAATTGGGTAGGGAGTGGAAAAGGGCCGCCAACTAGTTTGGATAGAGGCGTAGTAGTTGGTCTGTGTGTAGTAATCACGACTCGTAAAAAAACTGCGGTTTGCAGTGAGTTGTGCAGTCAGCTGTTCTGAAAATGCTTAGTGAAGTGGGATTCTTTACGTTCGAAATTGAAAGGTTGGTTATTTATGAGAATTGGGTGTCCAAAAATGTGGCTTTTGCCCCTTCCGAAAACCTAAATTGTCCCAGCCTAAGTGCACCGGTTGCATTACGATGTTCTTCACATCAATGGGAGAGTGAGGCTGACTGAAGTTAAATTTTGTCTAGAAAGGTGAAAATGCAGGGTTGGTTATGTTTGTGTACTCTCCCTTAGGAAAGAAACTGGTTGTTAGGTTGCGTAACATATGACACATCTTAATTTTATCCCATTCTGATGTCATTAATATAAAAGAGATAGAAGAAAACGCATTTTTCAGGAAAAGTGTTGTGTATTATTGTAGATGCCTGATTCTTCTTGTTGAAATCCTTGTTCTTTAGTTTATTCAAGTGCTTATTAGCATACATCTATATGATGACTCCATGCTTTTGATAATTGAGATGCTTGCAAATGTTTCAATTTGTCCTTTAGGTAGGGATTTTATAGCACCTTGCAAGTGCAAGGGAACATCAAAGTATGTCCATCGTGAGTGCCTTGATCATTGGCGTTCTGTCAAGGTACATTTTCAGCCTTTTCGATCAGCTCTTTTTAAAGGAAGTTTTGACTTATTATCTAGGTTTATGTTTTTAATTACTCTTTCTGGTTCTTGGAACTCGTCATAAATTCATAGATGAAAAGGATCAGGATTCAAATTGTATTTATGCGTGCATATATCTTCTTTTGGACTTGTTGTTTTACTTATAAGCTTTTGTTTTGTGTTTGTAAGAGCCAATTATTAGAATGATGGTGAGGCTTTACGAACTTGGTTAAGCTCGAACCACCAAAATTGCAATGTTATCTGCTCATAGCAAATTTTTTTTTTTTTTTTTTACAGGAAGGATTTGCCTTTGCCCATTGCACTACTTGCAAAGCTCCCTATCATTTGAGAGTTCATGTTCATGCTGATAGAAAATGGCGAACTTTGAAGTTCCGATTTTTTGTAACCAGAGACATTTTGTCCATCTTTCTTGCGGTTCAGCTTGTAGGTGACTGGCATTCTTTAGTTTTGTTATTTGATTATTGAGATGTCTCTTTAATTCACTATGCAGAAAATATGTTCAATTGATCGCTTAATTTTCTGTTGCAGGTTATAGCTTCATTGGGATACATAGTTTACATCATTGATACATACAAGATGTCTTGGCTTCGTTTGATTTGGGGATTCGATAGTGAACTAAGCTTCTACTACATATGCGGTAAAACATTTTGAGCTTCAGTAGTCCACCTATATGTTTAGCTACGTATCTTACTTTTAAGTGCTTTATTGTCATTAGCATTTTTTCTGCTAATTGTAATGTCCTCTTTATCGTTTCCTATGGGATTTAAATCTTCTTCTTTGTTTTCTTTCTTTCCATCTAAATTATTTTTATGATTGATAATGTTTTTGAGAAATTTATTCATAAAAAATTTCTCAAGGATGGGGAGTTATCTACTGCAAGAACCTTAAGCTGCTATCCTTGTTTTGCTTCATTTAATGGTAAATTCTTTCTATGTAGTGAGGATCCTTTGTTGTCCCTGCTTGGACGAGAACCTTTTGGCATAATAATTGTCGGTTAGCAAAACTAAATTGCTTATTAGTAATATTTTGAGTACCATCCATAGTTTTTGCTGGAGAGATCAGACCGTGCACCACTGCTTGGCCCCCTATTATCATCTTTTTTTCCTCGGCAAAAGAGAAGAGGAAGGAAAAAGGGGGCATGGGTTCTGAAAACATAAGCAGCTAAAAAAGCTAGTGTATTGATGAATCGTTGCTTAACACAAATAGCTAATATTACTTTAGTCACATTCCAATCAAGGTCTTTCCTCCTCCTTTTTTGACTAAACTCTCCCGTCACGATCACCGGTGTCCAAGTGTCAAGTCCCGAGGGCTTGTGTCCGCCAAAATCTTCCTTTTTTCTTTTTAGTCTTTCCTCACAATGAACCGAAAGGTGAGCCAGGTGAGAGGCAGGCGTCTCAAGGTTTAAGTCATCTTTTTCCATAGTAGTCATCCAACAAGACAGGGAAAGAAAATAACTACACTCGAGAAAGTGCCCCCCTTTCTGCCTTTCTCGCTTGATTCGTCTTTCAAGTTAGTGTCTTTCCCGGACCGCGAGGTGTGAAGCTAGATTGTACTAAGACAAATGAAAAATTTAGAAAATGAGAGATTTTTAAAAAAATAACTCCTAAACTCAAAACTGGACCGGAAATGCCCATTTTGAGACCCTTCATAGCTCATCTGGGGCAGGGAAGGGATCATGGGAAGCGTATACTGGCAGTGGAAAAAGGGGATAGGGGGGAGAGAAGGGGTTTATTAACTGAGGTAGGTGTCAGTTGGGTGCGGGGAGGGTACGAGGAAGTTATTGGAGGCTGGCAGAGGGAGTGATCTGATGGGATGACCCGCGAAGGTGGTTATTGGTAGGGCAGTTTGCAAAAAGGGAAAAGGAAATGGAAGAAATAAGAGAAGCAGGAACATTTGTCATTCCAAGCTTATCCAGAAGGATTATCCTCCTCAGCTTACACTGCCGTCCTCCAAAAGGATAGTTTTATCAGGTCTATATGAATAATCTATCCTGCTAATAATCAGCGAGTAAGTTTTGTCTGTCCTTCTAGCGCATAGTTCATTAAATAAACATCTTAGGCCTGTTTTCCTTTTGATTTTGAGTTTCTATGGGTAATACATTTTGTCCTGATTATTAAGATTTCAGACACGGATTGGAAGAACATTTTCAGAAGAGTGTTTACTTAGCTATCCTAGGAATTTGTGGAGTAAGAGGGTTACATTTTCTTCAAATCAAAGTCTGAACAACTTAAACTAGGCACAAAGCTCTCCACCTTTCCATTCCTTGGATTTGGTGAGCCTATTATATCCTCCCGTTCCTAAGAAGAGGGACCAACTCAAAGAAATGGAGAGAAAAAGGAAGCAGAAAATCCAACTTTCAGAAAAAAAAATAAAAATTGTAACGATTGATCTGTTTCTTGCCTTATCCGGGGAATAAACATCCCTTTTTGTCTGCATCATCAGCACATGGAAGGAATCTCCATGCTCCATTCCTATCAAGATAAAGATAGATTGCCCACACAAAACTGTCTCCATATTTCTCTGTACTAAATAAATTTGATGCTTAGCATTTTTCCTTCGATATGTAAACCTTTGTATGCTGTTAAATTTATGCTCTTGGTCCTGAACTTTTGCAGGGGCACTATTGTTTTTTGCTTTGCTTGGCCTATCTGGTTGCTTTATAACTTGTTACGATCGAAGAGTACGCAATGATTTGGCTCAGCCCTGCCGTGAAGTGTGCCTTTGCTGCTGTCATCCTGGGTACATATGATGCCTTTGATAACCTTTACTCTCATTTTCTTACTTTAACATCATAATAACTATAATACTGCAGTACCTTAACAGGTTTTTTTTTTTTTTTTTTTTTTTTTTTTAAAAAAAACTATATTACTGCAGTCTTCTTTCTTCCAGTTTTCCCTTCTTCAATTGTCAAACCAAAAAGAAATAGAAGGATAACGCGCAGGAACTAGTTGTTCTCCACATGGCTTCGGCTCTATACTTGATATTTCTAGACTCTACAAAGATTATGCATTGATAGTCTCCTGGATAGGAACTAAAAAGTCCTTGTTTCTTCCTCGCTTTGTGTCTCTGAGAAAGAAGAATCGTATGGTTAATTTAAGAGTTACATTTATTTGGGACTTATGTTGCTCGGACTCTCCAAAAATGTTGTCGTACTCGTGCTAGATCCTCCAAAAATGTACTACTTTTGGAGGATCCGTACACGCACCCGACAACATTTTTGAAGAGATTGAGCAACATAGTTTGGGACTAGTCTTGCTGCTATAGGACATGCTTCTTGTGTAAAATTCCATTATCTTTAGATTTTGTTCCATATTCGACAGTTGTATAGAGATTACCAATACTTACATGCTAAAAGCATCCTTGAAACGTTTTGTATATCAGTTTTTTGATTGTTCGTTTCTTCTTGATCTTTATCTGCTGTAACATTTTGTAGAATAGTAACTCCGAATTGTTTTTTTTTTTTTTTTTTTGTTACGCTACTTTTTGAGCTTTAATAATGCATCATTGTTCTTTTTCGTTGGTAATGTCCTTGCAGAGTCTGTGCCGACTGTCATTTGCCTGGTACACTCTGCATGTGGACTGATTGTACCACATGCTTTGAAGGTTGTGCTAGTATGGCAGGTGAATGCGGAGGTTGCTTAGGAGGTGCTGGTGAAGCGGGGTTGCCAGTTTTGTTTATAGTGGCTCTGGTCATGCTTGGACTGTTTACTGTCATTGGCATATTTTACAGTGTTTTGGTGGCTACGATGGTCGGACAGAGAATCTGGCAGCGGCACTACCACATACTTGCAAAAAGAATGCTGACAAAGGTGAGTGAAATCCTTCTTTTCTCTTATCTTTTCATTGTTCTGAAGTGTTCGATAGCATATCAATGTCTATCCATGAAGGTGGATGTTGAGCCATTTTTTGTAACCATAAATAATCGACAATAAGAATTAGGCCGGTTTTGTCGGAAAATCCAAGTTATAACAATAAATTTAGTTTACCAAACTGTAGTGTGGGATCAACCCCAAAGATTTCGGTCAGAACCGGCATATGCAAGGACATGAATAGCATTCACCTTTTTAGTTTTTTTATAGCTGCTTCTGGCAGTACTTTGGATAAGATTGCAGACTTGCAAGTTACCATCACCTATTCATACAAAGTGTTAAAATTCCCCAAGTTACTGCAGTAAATATGCCATCTGATATTTATTCAACCACTGCAAAATGTTTGCACCACCTCTTTGTTTGGGTTACTGTATTGGGGGAGGCATTTCAATGTTCCATGTCATTCCTATAACAAGAATCTCGAGACATCCATTGTTTGGTCCAATGTATCCTTTGTGTTACTCCCGCTGTCCCAATCTATGTCAGTTTTTTGACTGGGCACAAACTTTAAGAAAGGACTTTCAAAGTTGTGATTTAAAACAATCCATAAACATTTGTGTGGCTATAAAACATCTCACTAAGGGTGTGTTCAGTAGGGAGGAAAACATTTTCCAGAAAATGTTTTACAATTTTTTCATGTTCGTTTGGTCAAAAATTTTAAAAAATATTTTCTTTTGGAAAACATTTTCCTCAAAATTAGGGAAAATGACTTTCTTAACAAAAGTAGGGAAAACAAGTTCACAAGTTCATTCCACCAACCACCCTACCACCACCCAACACAACCCCAACCACTCCCAACCCTCACCCACGCCACCACCCCACCCCCACCCACCACCCCATCCCTCCCCCTCCCAAAAATAATTTTTTTTTGGAAAAAAAGTTTTGACATTATTTTTGATTTTTTGCACCCCCACCCAAACCCCGCACCCTACCCCCAACCCCCTCCCCCCCACAAAAAAATTATTTTTTTGAAAAAAAAGGTTTTGACTTTTTTTTTTGCACCCCCACCCCACCCAGCACCCTACCCCACCCCCGCACCCCCCCCCCACAAAAAAATTATTTTTTTGAAAAAAAGGTTTTGAATTTTATTTTTTTGCACCCTCACCCCACCCAGCACCCTACCCCACCCCGCACCCCGCGCCCCCCCACAAAAAAATTATTTTTTTTGAAAAAAAAGGTTTTGACTTTTTTTTTTTGCACCCCCCCCCCCCCCCCCCGCACCCCCCACAAAAAATTATTTTTTTTTAAAAAAAAGGTTTTGACTTTTTTTTTTTGCACCCCCACCCCACCCAGCACCCTACCCCACCCCTGCACCCCCCCCCCCCCCCCCCCCACAAAAAATTTTTTTTTTTTTTTTTGAAAAAAAAGGTTTTGACTTTTTTTTTTTTTGCACCCCACCCCACCCAGCACCTTACCCCACCCCCGTACCCCCCCCCGCTAAAAAAATTTAATATTTTTGAAAAAAAAAGTTTTGACATTTTTTTTTTGTTTTTTGCACCACCCAAGCCCCACCCCACCCCGCACCCTACCCCCCCCCCCCCAAAATATTTTTTTTGAAAAAAAAGTTTTGACATTTGTTTTGGTTTTTTGCACCCCCAACCCCCAAACCCCCCCTCCAAAAAAAATTGAAAAAAGTTGACAATTAAAAAAATTGAAACTTTGCGTGGTTAAAAATTAAAACTTTTGGAGGGGGTGATGGGGTATTGCGGGGGTGGGGTGGGTGGTGAAAAGATTTTTTTTTGGGTAGGGGGTGTCTGGGGGTGTAGAAACCCGCAAAAGACAATAAAAAACTTCAAAAAAAATTGTTGGGGTTGGGGGGGGGTGTTGGTGTGGTATGGGTTCCACGCAAGGGGGAGGGGGATGATGGGGGATGTGGTCGTTTAGAAAATTCAAAAAAAAAATTAAAAACTTCAAAAAAAAAATGTTGTGGGGGGAGGGGTGGGTGGGGGTAGAGTGCGGGGGGAGGGGGTGGTGTATGGGTTACGGGAGTGGTTGGGGGTGGGGTGCAAAAATAAAAAAATAAAAATAAAGGGGGGTGGGGGGGGTAGAGTGCGGGGGAGGGGGGTGGTGTATGGGTTACGGGAGTGGTTGGGGGTGGGGTGCAAAAAATAAAAAAAAATGAAAATTGAGAGGGGTGGGGGCGTAGGGGAGGGTGGGGGTATGGGTTTGGGTTGGAGTTGGTGAGGGTTGGGGGTGGGGGTGGAAAAAACAAAAACAAAAAATTAAAAGAATTTTTTTTTTGGAGGGGGGGGCTAGGTGGGTGGGTGGGAAGGGGTGTGGGTGGGTTGGGGTGGGGGGTATGGGGTTGGGTTGGAGTTGGTGAGGCTTAGATGAGTATTTTTGGGAAAACGTTTTCTATCAACTAAACAAACATGAGAAAATAAGTAAGAAATTCACTTATTTTTCACTACTCAAACGACCATGAGAAAATAAGTGGAAATTCACTTTTTTTCTAGGAAAACATTTTCCTTGGAAAACATTTTCATCCATACCGAACACACCCTAAGTGTAAAATGAGAGTATGACACGTAAATTGAGACAGAGCATGTGTTTGTTATGGAGGAAAACATTTTCCAGAAAACGTTTTCCAATTTTCCTATGTTTGGTTGGTCAAAATCTTTGGAGAAAATAGTTGTCCTATGTTTGGTTGGTCAAAATCTTTGGAGAACATTTTCTCTAGGAAAACAAGTTCTTGAAAATGACTTCCCTAGTGGAAGTAGGGAAATTGAGTTCCACTAGTGTCATTCCACATTGATTGGGTCTCTTCCCCCACCCTCATAGCCCCCATCCCACCACCTCCAAACTCTTAACCCCCCGCCCCTACCTTCCATAGTGTTTGCATAGATTATATATAAATGTTTTTGCGATAATACTTACGTACTAAACACAAAAAGATAGGTAAGAAAACCTTTCTAAAAAGAAAATAGGTAAGTAAACCACTTACTTTCAACATTTTCCTTCATACCACCCACACTGAGAGGGAGTAGCGTTTTTCTCAATTCCCTCTCTCTTCGTTCTCAAACCAGAAACTCTTAAGACCTGAACTTCTTAATGGTTTATTATGTTCTAACTTTCTTTTTCTATTACTTAAGCTTCAATATTATTACTCATTCTTGGTCATGGAACCCGTTTTACTGAAAGTTGTTTAACGTAATGCTAGTTTAATTAATCATCACGAAAGTGGTTCTGGTGTCGGAGTTGTGAAGGTTTTCATGAATCTCTCATGATTGCTGAATGATGGGGAGCCTTGGTCCTTGGAGAACAGTAAAGATGTCTTCATGTGACCTATAGGTCACAGGTTAGGAATGTGTCAGGGTAGGTTGCATACATCACACTCCGTTGGTATACAGCCCTTCCCCGCACCCTGTGTGAACGCGAAATGCTTCATGCACTGGACTCTCCTTTTTACTCATGATTGTTGAATGATGGCTATTTATAATCACTATAGTATATTGGACACTAGGCTCCTGAGAATGTTTCTCATTGTTGTTTTAGGAATACGTCGTAGAGGATGTTGATGGTGAGGATACTGGAAATGATTGGTCCCCTCCACCTCTCCCACAAGAGCATGTTCAGCAACTGAAAGCACTTGGACTGCTGTGAAACCTGAAGGACTTTTACATAGTCGACAGAAACTAGGGATGGACTGAAACTCCATCTCATTTGGAGGCCTCCGTTATGGTCCTCAAGTTTTTATGCATCTAGATAACGTCAGAATTTTTCTCATTGTTTGATGGAAAATCTCATGAGTTCAGTGTTGTCAATTTTGTTCATAGTTTATGAACAATCGCATGTAATTGTCAAGAAAACTGATCATTCTAGTTTTGAATGATCTCATATGCAATTGTCAATAAAGCTGATCATTAATAACCTAAATCAAGCAAAAGGAAGTATTCTATATATAGATCCCTTCAATGACTCTCTACAAATACTTCTATCAGATAAGCTAAGTTAAAAAGTTGTCAATTTTGTATATAGAGAGTTATACTATTATCCTCCTAGAAGACAGAGCTAGAGGGGCGAAAGGGGGTTTATCTGAACCCTCTTCGCTGGAAAATCATATTGTATATAGCTCAATTTTTTTGTTTATGTATATATAGTAAATGATGAATCCCTTTAATGAAAATTCTGCCTTCGCTACTGCCTCCTAGGACTTAATATTCCACATTCTGATATATGGTCGAGGATGGATTCCGGTAAATCCAGTCCCCAAATGCCATAGTTGTGAACATTGGTGATATTATGGAGGAACATCAACAACATATTCATACTTGTTTGTCTTATAATAGTATCCAACGAATACTAAAAGTGTTCACTTTTGATAAATTTAAGGACCAAAATTGTTCAGAAATATATTTGAAGGGCTACTTTGAATCTACCTTCAAACATAAGGAACCATTTTTGTCATTTTCACGTATGCAAACATTTAGGAATATTCAAAGTTGATGGTTTAATTGTTCCTGTTAAGCATGTTTGGAGCAATGGGTGTACAAAAAGCATTGAGCATGGAGCCTGAGGCGGATTCAGAATTTGAAGTTTATGAGTTTCTACGACGATCTCAAGTTAATATACAATAATAATAATAATTAGGTTTACAATCAAATATTTATAGATATACTGGATTTTTAATGCATATATGATTTGAGAAGAAGCTACTAAGTTCACGTGTGCACCCATACATTAGAAGCTAGATCCGCCTCTAATAGAATTGTTCTACAAATGAGTAAAAAGGCAAGAATGTCAATTTGTGCAATCTTTCCAATTCTAAATGAAGAGGTGGAAATTGGTCCAGTGCTGGAACAATTTTTTTATAATTATAATCGTAAATTAGAAGAAGATTAAATGTGGTGATTACCTGAGATATACTTTGGCAAGGAAAATGGAAAGCAACTGGAAAGTGGAAGAACTCCAATTTTATTTTCTTTATTAAGAGCACGATTTAAAATTTACTTAGTGAATAGTAGCACTTAATTACCTAAAATCAAGTTTGAAGATCTACTAATTTCCTGGAAAATAAACCTCGTGTTTAAATGGTACGTGAAAAATATTTTTCAAAGAAATATGTGTATTAAAAATTAACAATAATATTAGCAAATCGGGTAGTGTTTTCCTAAAATTGAGTCTTAGAATTTATAATGATATCTAAAGATTTGTTGGAGCAAATGATTTAAAAGTTAAGATAAGTTGTGAAAGAAATGAGTTTCATCCATAAGAGAGAGTGAATTATATTTCTTGAAAAACATTTTTCTAGTGTCCAAACATCAGAAAATGACTTCCTCATCAGAAAGTATTTACTTCCATCATACCAAACACGCCCTAACTCTAAACGGCTAGCTGCCAAGCCAATTCAACATTTTTTCAAAAGTGACCAACAACAACATACATAGTGTGATCCCACAAGTAGGGTCTGAATAGGGTAAGATGTCACAAACTTTACCCTTACCTCTATGAGATAGGAAGGTTGTTTCCTATAAACTCTCGGCTCGAAAGAAAAAACAGTGATGTGACAACAAATATCAAGGTAAAAAGCATGATTGACAAACATAGCAACCAACGAAAAGTTTTACCACGTGCCTCACACAACTGACATTAATTGTGTGTGCGTCCATTTTAGGTTCTTTTTTTTTTTTGTCTCACAAAATGTTGCCTCACACAACTGATAGTTGTGTGAGGCACATATTAAAAAAATTCGCAACCATGTAATCATGATTTCCTTATTTACAACTCTGGCAGTATAATAGCAATAGGTAAACATATTCTGAAAGAAATCAAATCAAATATGAGGGAAAAGAGTTACTATATAACCAAAAAAAAAAAAAAAAGGATAATTATCAATCCATACATTATAATTTGCTACCTAAAACAACAGGCTCTGCACATGGCAACATTTTGTACAGTCTCTAAGAAGAAAATCTCACTACAGTTTTTTTTTTTTTTTTTTACACCCTTGTACAGTTACTCTATTTTCCGCGGCAGGGGCATCAGGTATGTTTACCATCTGAGCCTCACAGTTAACCTGCTTATATAGATATACCTCAAAACTATAATGTACAATGTTACAAACACCACATACATTTTTATTTTTAGCACAAGTTCCATCAGCAAGAGGTAGAGCTAAAGCTCTGGACACGAAAACAAAGACGAGGGTTACTCGTTCTAGCCTCAGTTAGCTGTACAATTTTCCTTCCTACACCATCTAAGCAGCAGCAGAATATGACGCCAGGAAGCTGATCCTCCTCTCTGCAAAGTAATTTCAAGAGCACATCAAGAATGGAATACGATAAAAGCTTCCACAAAGTAGAGAAATATAAGAAGCTCAAATTAAAGATGAAATTGAGAGGAAGGCGAAACAAAAACTGGAAGTCAGGTAGTGGGGTGGTTGAAGATTCAATCGAAGGGAAATGTTTTCCTGGAAAATAAGTGATTTTCTTACTTAATTTCTCATGTTTGGTAAGTACGCAGAAATTATTATTGTCCCAAAAGCACTTACATTACATATAATCTAGACAGATACCACCAGGAGGGGGGTGGGGGTGGCGTAGGGCTGTGATGAAGGTGGAGGCTATGGGGGTTGTGGTGGAACGGGGTGTTTCAGAAGATGGGAGGAGTGAAATGCTACTTATGGAACTTAGTTTCCCTACTTCAACCAAGGAAGTCATTTTCCTCCCAAAAAGTTTAACCAACCACCATGAAAAAAGTTGAAATTCTCAAATACCACACACCCAAAATATCGGCAGCCTACCATGCAATGATATATCAGTTTAATGAATTATAGACCGGTCAAAAATGGAACACTGGAAGTACGTTTTTTGACCCATGCTAGTTTGAAACAAAAGGACTCTGAACACCCTCAACTTTACTTCTACCAACAGCCACAGACCAATACATTACGTGTCATTTCACCCACCAACAATTCTGAAAATGATCTCAACTATTAGCTGTTAGAGAGAAATAGCTTGGACTCCTTACCGACACTCAGGTCAGGTGATTGCCAGGTGAGCAATTACATGCGGATAATATGAC
Organism: Lycium ferocissimum; assembly: GCF_029784015.1. Taxonomy (NCBI): domain Eukaryota; kingdom Viridiplantae; phylum Streptophyta; class Magnoliopsida; order Solanales; family Solanaceae; genus Lycium; species Lycium ferocissimum. Next base: position 67,436,501 of record NC_081347.1, read on the forward strand.
TTAAGATCATCAGAATGGTAAGTAATATGACTTAAGATCATCAGAATGACTTAAGATCATCAGAATGGTAAGTAATTGTCCTTGTGCAAGAGGTTGGGATATATCATATAGTCTTGAAAAGGAGAAGGGAAAAGAAAAGGCAAAAAAATACCTCCAGCAGCAACCAGTTTCTCTACACGGGCAACTATATGCTTTCCGTAAGTATATTTCTTCAGAGCATTTAGATGAACCTTGATTCGGTTGAGAATGAGTTCAAGTTGCTGGTCATCACAAGTCTCCAGCACTTTCTGTACTACGTAGTTCGCAAACTGATCTTTCATCATCGCCTGTATATCAAATAAATAAAAGATTCAATTTGTGAACAAGTGAATAGATTTCCTTTCTTTATCCGATCAACCCTATTACCTATAAATATGTTGTGCTCTTAAAGCATTCTTTTTTACTGACCTTGTTTCCATCTGCTACATGTGGACTAGTAATCTGTCTCTTAATTTTGGTCATCTATTAAACTCTGGTTAGTTAGTTTGTTCCTTTATCTTAGATTTTTCTCTACATAACTCTCAATACAGATACATAAATAAAGGAAAGAAGTCTTATAAGTGAATAAATCGTTAAGAAGTGATATCCCATGCAAAGCACGGCTTATAAGCTCCCTCAGGAGGAAATTAGTAATTGTACCTTTTTTTTATCGGTGGAAAGTATATAAGTTATAGAGTACTCACAACCAAATCAACTGCACTAAACGGATCCAGAAGACTGACAAGGCCTTACTCATTTTAGTTAGTCAAATCCCAGCGCAGCTGATGTTGCACTTTCTCCACTATATACTTGTTAACTTCAATTAAAAGAGAAGAACTGGAAAAGTATATAGTTCAGCTGTAAAAGCTAAATGCTCCTACAAGGATTAATTGTTCTCACTAGACCATCTAAAACGTAAACTTAAATCAGTCACATAGAGCAATTAAATCTAATTATCCTCCGAGAATCAAACAGTCACCGCTAACAGAATTTCCTGAAGCTCGAGTATGGCACTACGGAAGAAGCATCTGAGAAATTAACAAACCTGAAGAGGTTCATTTTCATCAGTGGTGCCAATCATCTCATTTACCAAGGTCTGACGTTCTTCGGGAGTTCCAAAGCTTAAGCACTTCTCCACAACGTTGGAGGCAAATTTCTGCTGGCTCATCTGAACTATCTGTCCCTTCAGCTTACTAATTATTAAAGAACGCTCTTCAGGCTTCCCGTGTTCCAGCACATGCTGTAACAAAACTTGGCAGGATTAGAGAGGCAAGTAGAACATCTGAGCTAAAATAATAAGAGAAATAATCCACACGGGGGAGTTGATGACATTTGTCCTGTGTACTCTATATCTATTGAGACATGAAACTCATATGTCCATCGAGTGCAAATTGCGAGTAATAAATTTTTTACTATGTATGAGAAAATTGATGGCAATTCTAGAACACAACATCGTGTAGTTTTAGATTGTATATAAAAACGCATATCCAAAAAATACGAGTATCTAGCACTAAAATTGTATTACCATCAAAGCAGAGATATGAATTAAGTAGTGAATACCCATCCATTCACATGTCAAGTAGGTGATGATAAAAAGGTTTAGAAACCCATTGAAAGGAAAGATGTCTAGTAATTCAAGGAAGGACTTCCTTGTGCCAAGGAGCTTCAAAGAAGTAGCAAAATACAAAATTATTGAGTAAAAGAACCAATAGTAGCTGGTCAACCAGCATTTTCCAAACACAACCTCTTGGAATAAAGGCATCAGTTGTTTCAGTATTCCGCAGACAAGTTGCACTCTCCTTAAATTAGCATACTCCTGACACTAGTTCGGTAAGGATGTTCACATGTAAGCTGAGAAATAGACAAACCTGAACAACATAATTTCCATATTGATCTTGCGCCAACATGCAAACTGCTTGCAAAATCTCATTCATCACAATGCTCTGGGTTTCAGGATTATGGCAATGTTCCAAGACTCTCTGTCATGAGAAAGAAAATTTAGATACGGATGCCATCCCATTGACGAAATAATGCACAAAAGAGATCCACAGATACTTAATTCTTTGACCTGTATGACCCGACATCCATACGGATGGGTAGACAATGTCACAACTTGATCATAAAATGTGGAAACGATGAACTGGATAGCATCCTCTGGAATGCATTCGATGCACTTCTGGATTACATGATTCCCATTCTGATCTCTAACACAGCGCATAACATGGCCATCAAGTTCAGCGACCATTTTAGTCTGTTGATCCAGATCAACCACTTCTATGGCCTGAAAAATTCATAGAAGATGTGAAAACCTATGCCATTCAGCAATTCTACGCCATCGGAAGAATGATTAATACCAGCTGCCACTCAACTGAGATTACTCATCACAAGCAGGGACCGCTCGGTGAAATTTAGTAACATGAGGTAGACTAGGGATGTACAAACTTTTCAATCAGATGCATACAGGACAGATATACAGATGAGATGAATTCATTTTAAGTTCAGGTTTTAAACATGCCAAGACAAGAACATCTTATATATTTGCAGGGGAATTTTTTTAATCAGGATATATTTGAAGGGGAAGTTATGAATGCTATCACATTCCGATGTTAGAATAGAAGGCAGGAGTTGGAGATTTGTCAAAAGCTCAAGCAGACAGTATCCATTCTGGAAATATAATTCTTCAGTCTTACCAAGACCATTCCAAAGGCGTGTAAAGGAAGAAAGAAAGAAGACAATATCACATAAAACCAGAACCAGCAATGTGAAATTCAAGCATTAGAACATTTCCATGGTGAGATGACAGTGGAATAGCACCAGTTCACAATTTCAAATAACAGCAACTCGATGAACTTTCCTAGTTTAAGACAGAAAACAAGATATCAAACCATAAATAGCAACGAGATTTGAAGACATTAAAACAACATTATTGTGAATCAGATAACTTTAAGAAATCGGAAGGATTAGAGCAGAGAACATGATAGCGACATCACTATAACTACAATGAAAGAAACTAAGATACCTTCTGGATTACACGGCAACCATACATCTGAAGGCTAAGGGTGAGTACATGCCCATTGAGCTGGTCAGCCAGTTCTCTTATCTGGGATGAACTTCCATGCTCGAAAAACTGGGAAATGTGAATAACAGAAGGCAAGAAGAAGGTTACACGACCCATTTGAGTAACAACACATTTTTTCAACGTAACCTAGAAGCGAAGACATAACATGAAAAAGACTTAACAAAGACACAGTGAGGAACATACCTTCTGGATCACATAATTACCAAACACATCAGTCATCAAAGAAAGGGCTTGCGGCATAATTTCATGGAAGACCATGTTCTTCTCTTCTATGGTAGCAGTCTCAAGTTTTTGTTGAATGAACCGACTCCCATACTGGTCCGCACTGCTCATACAAAATTTTAAGTAATGGTAAGAATTAAGAGGTTAATATGACATGATGGGCAGTGCTGCTAGCCAAAAATGTATACCTGAACTGAACAACATGTCCTTCAATTTCTGATAGCTCAAAACACTTACTCTTATTGCTCTTAAACTCATCTAGTAACGAGGAAGCAAAGGTTTCACCCAAGTTAGAAATAGACTCGGAATGCCAAGCACCCATGACACCACCAGCTAAGTTTCTCATCCCTGAATGAAAATGCATGTTTCTTTCCCCATACCTTACCGGACTACCAGGTCCAAATGGGGAATTTGGAAGACCTGCACCTGCCAAAGGGCTTCCAGGATATGACATATTAAGGCCAAGTGCTGGGTTCCCATAGTAACCATGATTTAAGCCACCGTTTTTGCCAAGATAAGGAAGACCATATTGTGATTTTTGGGATGCAAGCAACGTCTCCAGATAAGCTTTCTGAAGCTCAATCAAATCCATGTATGAAGTCCCCAAAGATTCCCTATTAACCGTTGGATCATTGAGAGCTGCTAGTTGAGCAGCAAGATACTCAGTTGACCTCAAGTACTGTTGTAGGTACAACGGATCCATCTGAGACATTTGAGAGCCTCCCAAGGTCTGATTACCGAGTCTATTAAGATTCTGCAGTTCAGCTGCTGCAGCCATTAAATTAGGACCCAAACTCAAACCGCCTCCCATTACACGAGCATCAATTCCACATGCACCCACCGGAGAAGCTACATTTCCCAGTACGGAAGGAAAATTACCAGCCCCAAGCTGGTTTTCAAACATGGACGGTGATGAAGGGTTCATACCATAACCACCTAAAGCATAAGCAGAAAACGCTGAATTAGGGCTATCGACAGTTGGATATTGAGATGGAGAACTTCCTCCACCGTTGTGAGTTGGCGTAGAGGGCCCTATCAAGTATGCAGCAGAGGAACCTGCAGACTTTTTTGCATACGGATGTTGCTTCATAGGATTCTGACCATTCTGCAATCGGAAGAGGTTCTGATGATCATCAATTTCATTATGAATTTGAGACTTTTGATGTTTCCCTTCATCTCCCATATTAAGACTCATGCCAGACAAAGCAGCAGCCAAATCAGTATGCTCACCCATATGAGATGAAACATCCTCTAGTGATGCCATCCTCCCTCCTCCAGCAGAAGGAATACGAGGACTAGGAGCTCTAGCCACAAGCTGAGGATCAGGGGTGGTACTTCGTGACAGTGCTGAGCTGACATTCTGGAGGGTAGACATGCCTTGAACCTTTCCCCGAGAATGTAATGCATCCAAAGATGCCATATCATGATGGAGATGAGCAAATTGGGACTCAGAAGGATCAACAATATCATCATATGCGCGGGAAGCAGGACGTGATGGATGCCTTGATGTTGTCTGGCTCATATTATCCTACATTTTATAGAAGTCTCAGAATCAGAAATCCATAGCCAGTAAGATGAGACTCTAAAAGAAAAAAACAGAACTTCATTAAGCAGGTACAAGTTGACCTCTTCTTTAAGATATTATTGATTTAATGAAAGCAAAGCTGACTCAACATCAAGCAGTTGTGATTAAAGAATACAATTGCTGCTACCGGACCTTCACAATACACTAGAAGTGCCATGTTTGCAACTTTAGAATGTCAGAACTTGCATCTTAAGAATGCAATATGATTTCTATGCAGTGACTCCAATAAGGAGATGAAATAAAAGCTGCCAGCTCCAAACTTCCACAATTAGTGAACATGAAAAAGAATTAAATGACATCACGAAATGAGACTTTTGCTTCTCAGAAAAGAGGATAAAGCAGAGATGGACACTCTCACTAACATGTGTGACTTGAAAATTAATGCACATTGAAAAAGATAATGGTTCATGAAACTCTATGAATGCCCTGAGTACATGCTCTTCCAATTAAGCAAACAAAATATTGCACAGGTTAGAATTATAAAGCCCGAGAACAAGGTTTCCCGAGGCACCGAAGCAAACCACACAACCCTAGAGCCAGAAGAAACTGCTGATATATTTTCTGAAGAGCTAGAAGAACACCAAAGTGGAAACACAGATATCCAACAATATTTGGATAACATTTTGTATCGACAGACCCCCCATATAGATCAATATGACGAAGACAATAATCTAAGACTCAAACTAACTAGCCCACAGATGTTGCTCAACATGCTGCAAGGCCAAATCGGTGAAGCATGATGCAAACAGTTCAACAATGCCAATAACAGACCCGTGGAATACACAAACATTTCATGTAACGACAAATAAAAATGCTAGAGATGAACAACCCTATATTAATACAACAAATTTTGACAAAAAACATAGGACACTCTCTGAAAAGGAAATAAGAGTCAGTATTAACTTAATAAGCAATCCCACAAAAACACTATTAGTTAAGACAGATCAGCATTAATACAAGTGATGCAAACCGTTCAACAATGCTAACGACAAAGATGTCATGCAACGACAAACAACAAAGCTAGAGATGGACAAAACTATATTAATACAAAAAATTTCAATGGAAAGCATTAGACACTCTCTGAGAAGGAAATAAGATTCGGTATTAACGTAACAAGCAATCCCACAGAAACACTGTATATAATTAATTAACACAAATCAGCAATCATGGATTTTAAAACCTTCAAACATTTTGAACCAAAATAACATACTTTATCATTTAATGATATTTTCCATTTCTCTTTCACCTGAATAAGATTTTGATTCGGTATCAACTTAACAAGCAATCCCACAGAAACACTGGATATTATTAATTAACACAAATCAGCATTCATGGATTTAAAAACCTTCAAACATTTTGAACCAAAACAAAATACTTTATCATTTAATGATATTTTCCATTTCTCTTTCACCTGAATAAGGTTTTGATTCGGTATCAACTTAACAAGCAATCCCACAGAAACACTGTATATAATTAATAAACACAAATCAGCATTCATGGATTTAAAAACCTTCAAACATTTTGAACCAAAACAAAATACTTTACATTTAATGATATTTTCCATTTCTCTTTCACCTGAATAAGGTTTTGATTCGGTATCAACTTAACAAGCAATCCCACAGAAACACTGTATATAATTAATTAACACAAATCAGCATTCATGGATTTAAAAACCTTCAAACATTTTTAACCAAAACAAAATACTTTATCATTTAATGATATTTTCCATTTCTCTTTCACCTGAATAAGGTTTTGATTCGGTATCAACTTAACAAGCAATCCCACAGAAACACTGTATATAATTAATTAACACGAATCAGCAATCATGGATTTTAAAACCTTCAAACATTTTGAACAAAACAACATACTTTATCATTTAATGATATTTTCCATTTCTCTTGCACCTGAATAAGATTTTGATTCGGTATCAACTTAACAAGCAATCCCACAGAAACACTGTATATAATTAATTAACATGAATCAGCAATCATGGATTTAAAAACCTCCAAACATTTTGAACCAAAAAACAATAATTTATCATTTAATGATATTTTCTATTTCTCATTCACTTGAATAAGATTTTGATTCATATCAACTTAACGAGCAATAACCCCACAGAAACACTGTATATAATTAATTAACACAAATCAGCATTCATGGATTTTAAAACTTTCAAACATTTTGAACCAAAAAACAATACTTCATCATATAATAATAATATTGTTCCATTTCTCTTTCACCTTAATAAGATTTTGATTCGGTATCAACTTATCAAGCAATCAGTTAACACATATCAGCATTCATGGATTTTAAAACATTCAAACATTTTAAACCAAAAAACAATACTTCATCATATAATAATAATAATAATAATATCTTTCCATTTCTCATTCACCTGAATCATCTCACTTACGCTCTTCTGTCGACTTCCTAATCCTAATCCAGGCAATCCAATAAGTCCATCACCACCCCACTCACCTCCATTATTTTCTCCATTTTTCACACCAAATCCCATCGACATTGAAAAAAGCGATTCCTTATCATCACCACCCTCACCACCACGATTAATTCCTTTCCTCCTATCTCCAATCCCCCCTAATAATGCCTGTGAATTACCACTACTACGCTGCGCAAACCGCCAATCCTCTTTAGATAAAAGAGGTGGCGGTAACCTAGGGTTTAGATTCACATTCGAGTAATAATACGATATATATGCTGGATCAGACCTTAATTCCTCTTCTGTAAGTCCACTAAAATCACTACTACCACCACCACCACCTCTACCTATTAAAGCATTCAACGATCCTTCAACTGTAGGTGGAGCTGAACCGCTTCTATAAATGCTTAGATCATTCAGTAACCCTAACTCTTCGCTAAAATCGTTACTATTTCCTCCTAACATTGATCGCATTCCAATCATCTTAGCATAACCATCAGTAATCATCGAAATAATATATATATATATATATATAACTAGTAAATGCACGTATTATAAACAAACTTGATACCCAGCCAGCTAGCTGAAAATGTTAAACCTGAACACAAAGTGTTCGACACATTGTTTAGAGAGAGAAACAGAGAGTTTTTTTAGTGAGAGAGAGTGCACTGAATAGTGTGAAGTAATAAGAGTGTGATAAGCACGAGTACTAGGTGGAGTATAAGCCGTTGGATTGAAATCAACGGTTGAGATTAAAAGTTATTCTCTCGGCTAAATGTTTCTGTGTTATTTATACAGTGTTGGCTTGTTACTGGTTAGGGTTTTTATTGTTGGATTGGGCTAAATTTGGTATATTTAGATATTTTTCATTTGTTTATAAAGTAATGTTATTTTAATTGAGATTTTTTCAGAGGCATAATAAATAAATTATTTTTCTGACATATGAAGATTTTTATACTTCAATTTCAATTTGGATATAAGGCGGCTAGGGTTTGTGTAAGGTATAGTTTCATGTGTTACACTTATATTATGATGATATCATTTTTATTTCAATTTTCATTTTGTTTTTGGAAACTTTACTGCTAGAGGTTTCATAATATATAAATCTAGATTAGTCGAACAATAAATTTCAAGTACCAAACAAAAGCAAAAACTAACTAATGTCAGAAACATAAGATGAATGCTGATAAGATAATTAAGAAGAGATATGGTCGCCTCTATAGATCCGATAATCTTGTTACAATGAAACTAATAATCTCAAATTTGTAAATGGTTCATCTACTTATCAATCAGAAAAGAAAAAGAACTTCCACAAAAACGTGGAATAAATTAGTAACCCCATGCTAATTAACATACGTGTCAAAAGAATTTAAAGTAGACGTAAAAAATTACGTACATATAAACATCGATTTTTTTTTTTTTTTAAAAACATCTATTTTTATTTAATTACACTAAAAATTTTAAAAAGGTTACAAATAATAACTTGAAAATATTCATGAGGTACGTAAATTATACGTATTTCTACTAATTTTTCCTCCTTTTGACCAAAATAATCACATTATTTTATTCCGACATCTCTTTAATTACATTTAGATAGCTAAAATAGCACACACTGTGATTTTCAAAATAATAAATAAAAAAAAAGATTTGGAATAGTATAAAATCATCAATTAAGTGAATAAGAATATGAGCACAAGAAGTAGAGAAATATACTTATAAATATAAAACAATTATAAACGCATATCAACATTGAAAAAAGTTCAAAGAGCTAAAATCTCCGAAACAAATTCTTTTAGCATAGAATTCTTCAAAGTACAAAGAGATAAACGTGGACAAGTTTGTTACAACTTTTACAAAATATTCTTAACCATTTCCATTAAAGTTCTACATTTCATTTACGGACTTCGAAAAAAATTAATTTCCTTTACATGTTTTTAAGTTATTGTACAATAGAATTTGCGTAATATTTTAGAACTTTGAATTTAAGCTACTCAAATCTTTATATTTGTTAATAAGTTTTTTGACAAAAAGAACCAATGTAGTGTATTGAACAAATGGCTAACATTTTGTTAAGTTGAAATAACTCTTACAGATATAAATAAGTATTACTAATAGTTGTTTCTTGTGAACTTAAGTTTTATCTCTTGTAAGAATACTATGAGCCCGTTTGGATTGGCTTATAAGTTGCTATAAAAATTTATTTTAACTTTTTTGAGTGTTTGGCCACACATGTTTGTCTTAAAATAGCCCAAAAAATTAATTAGTTGGCTTAGCTTATCTAGCTGACGAACATAAGGCGAAAACGGCTTATAAGCCAAAAAAAATAAGTTGGACTACCTCAACTTTTTTTTTGGCTTATAATTTGTTTTAAACTTTATAATTTGCTTTTTTAAGCTATCCAAACAGGCTCTATAGCTATAAACTATGACCACTGACCACACACATATAGAGTTTCACTCAATTCTCACACTAACATTTTGATATGAGACAATACTAATTTGTTTATAGTATTGCATTTACTAGTTATTTATAGTAATAACCTTAGTTTGGGTTAATCCGGTCATGAAGAGTTTGACACAACTTATTTTATAAGGATATTTTTTAAATTTACTTTTTGATTCCTCTAAAATAATTAAATTTCAAGTCAAGTTTTTCATAAACTTGAAACTAATTGAGAGTTATCTCCTTAGATGAAACATATTGAACTTCTAATATATGTATGTGATTTTAGGGATTCTGAAATTGTAGATGTTTTTGTCAACTACATCACGGGTACAATGAAAGAATTACTAGCCAAAATATGTCAAAAAAACATATACCGTGTTTGCTAAATGATTGAAAGTGATTAAAATAAATTTTAATATAGTTGGTTCAACTTTGAATCAAATAACAATAATATTCGGGGCATATGTTTGAATCAAGTAACCACAATTTTCAGGACATATGTGTCCCTAATTTAATGAAAGCATAATAATTAATTATTTGTATTTAATTAGATAAGTTACATACATATAAATGTTGAAATTTTCATTTTAATTAAAATAATATATTTTAAAATTGTTACAAAAATAACTTGAAATATGCCTGAGGTATGTAAACTGATACGATATTGCTATTAAATTTTCCTCTTTTTGACCAAACTAATTACATTGTTTTGTTCACATATCTTTTTAATTATATTTAGATAGCTAAAGCAATACAAACCGTGATTTTTTCGAAAAAGTTAAATAGAAAAAAAGATGTGGAATACTATAAAATCCTCAATCAAGTGTGATACAACCCAAGTTGCATCAAGGTCCTTTACTAGAAGTCAAGCTCGTGAGCTCCAAAACATGCAAGGGTTGTTCATGAAAAGGGATGTGCTTGAGTACACTTTTAAGCCTCACCATGGGTCCCAAGTCCCAGTGTTGATGATGGTTGCATGGGGGAATGAAGGAGAGAAGGAAGGCATCAAGAGGGTCGTTTGTGTAAAGAGGTGGCTATGCATGCAAAGAAGGCCATTACTTAAATTGGAGATTTCAACAAAAGGGAGACTAGCCAAACAAAGCCCTTACTTCATTAAGGGTAGAAATGTAATAGCTCACTAGTCTTTTTTCTCTATCTATGGATGGATTGACGCGGCAAATCCAAGGTCAGGTGCCATGGTGTATGTTATTTGTAGATGACATAGTTCTGATTGACGAGACTCGCAGCGGAGTTAACGCTAAGCTGGAGGTTGGAAGACTAACCTTAGAATCTTAAGGGTTCAGGTTGAGTTAGACCAAGACAGACTACTTGGAGTGCAAGTTTAGTGGCATGACGTCTGAGGCTGGAGTGGAGGTGAAGCTCGGTACCCAGGCCATCCAAAAGAAAGGAAGTTTCAAGTATCTTGGGTCTATTATTCAAGGAAATTGGGAGATTGATGATGATGTTACACATCGTATTGGTGCAGGGTGGATGAAGTGGAGACTAGCCTCAGGAGTCTTATGTGACAAAAAGGTGCCACTGAAACTTAAAGGCCAGTTCTATAAAGTGGTGGTTAGTGTCACGCCCTAAATCTGGAGCGACGTGACCGGCACTCGGTGCCAAACTAGGCCCGAGCGAACCACTCTAAATCTGAAACTCGCTAAGGCCTACCGCACACGGACAATGCTAACAAGCGGGCGAGGCGCGTAATCCGGATATATACACACAACCGAGCACACACACACCCAAAATATATATACACGGCGAGCAAGCGACGGGGGTTATGCGCGCGGGCGAATAACAATGCGAGAGCCAACAAGGTTACATAACATACGACTACGTACAAGCGTCTCTACGGACCTGCGAGAACAGGGCGCGAAGGACGGACGGGCCCGGGTCATGCCCGTATATATATATACGTGTCCAAATAGCGTACCAAAAAGAATGGCGACTCGAACCAAAGTGGAGCGCAACGACGCGGTCGGGTGGGCCTGCGGTGGATCGTCTGTCGTGCTACGAACACGTGGCATGAACGCGAGCGCCCCCCGAGCGGGGGACGTCGGTACGAAACAATGTGCGAGTATGTGAGGCAACGGATAAGCGAGCGGGCGAAAATGTAATAATTTGGAGACCAAACAAATGCTCTGAATATCTCACCTGACCAAGTGGCCAGGCAACTAACAAATTCTCACTAACCGTCGACCGAAGCGATCGTCTCCGGCCCGTCGGCCGGAACGTGCAGTCTCGGCGACCGTGGGCCGGGCATTGTCTCGTTGACATGTAGGCTGGCTAAAAAAATGTCTCGGACAGTGGCCGGGACTAAAGAAAATGTATATATATATGTATATCGTGCGTGTCTTGAAAATACGGAAACTCGAACACGTCTCTTTTGTATCTCTATGAACTCAAGGACATAGGAAGGGGATATGGCCCCTCAAAAAGAATAACATAACACTCAAAAGTCAAGCAACAATATGACAAGCTCTGCTTAGACAAATCTCTAGTCACAAGGCTCATTACGCTCTTACTATATATGGAATCATGCCAAGAAAAGAAGGAATAGCCTTAACATACCTTTTCGGTCGCCTTAACTTTAACTACTTAATGCTTGTCCTCCCAAGCTCTCAAATCTTATAACTTGAAGAACTTTACCTCACACAATTCGCCCTAAAATTTATCATACATGACTTGATTAGAAGTACGAACAAGGCTCTTCCAAAACTAGTTAAGAATTTTATAGCTTGATCTTCTCTTGATTTGATTTGGAATGGTTTGGAGTGTTGGAGAGAGCTCATATCGTCTAGAAGGTTCACTTTTGGTGAGAATATGAGCCCCAAAGTCGTGGCCCTTCTTTGATTCGTCGAGATTCATTGTTAATCTTACAAACCCGAGCTTAATTTGATGTAGGAACTCCTAAATTTACTATATCTTGGTGTAAGAATATTGGATGAATGTTGTGGGAGCTTCTAGAGAAGGGTGGAGATGAGAAAATGGTTAATAATGAGGTGATTTAGGTGACTTAAGGAGGTATATATAGTAGTCCAATTCGGTTTGGGCTGATGGGCCGAAAATAATGGGCCTTTTTAAGTGGCTTCTAGAATTTCCGCGTAGGTTCGCGGGCTTCTAGCAGTCCGTTTTAAAATGCCCGTAACTCCCTACTCCGATGTCATATTGACGAACGATTTGTTGCATTGGAAACTAGACTCGACGAACTTCATTTTAGGCTGTTGAAACACCTCAAAACTCACGATATGCCGGGAGATATACCTGCGAAGTTGACCCACGAAATTTATCCAAAATTTTGCCAAATTTTTGACAAACTTATTTTCTTCGATTTGCTTGATCCCGTAATCTTCCAAAACTTTCCATACATGATATTTATCATTAATTATACTTGACAAGGGTCATGTCCTTTGGTTCCAAGGTTGTCCTTCCCGGTTACGACTTACGAGATCATAATTCATCCTTTACTTTATTATTACGTATTTCCCATGGCTTGTACCTCTCAAAACTTCACGGGACGTCTCTAATACTCCATTAATATGATGAAATACGTGGCTCATGCTCTGAAAGTGCGAGGTGTAACAGTTAGACCAATCATGTTGTATGGGGCAGAGTGTTGGCCAGTCACGAACTCTCATGTTCAGAAGATGACAGTAGCGGAAATGAGGATGTTGTGATGGATGTGTGGGCATACTAGGAGGGATAAGATGAGAATAATGATATTCGAAACAAAGTAAGGGTGGCAACGGTGGAAGACAAGATGCGGGAAGTGTGACTGAGGTGATTTGGACATGTGAAGAGGAGATGCCTGGATGCCCAAGTAAGGAGGTGTGAGAGGTTTGCTGTGGATGGTTTCAGGAGAGGTAGAGGTAGACCAAAGAAGTACTAGGGAGAGGTAATTAGACAGGACTTGGCGCAATCCCAGCTTACCGAGGACATGACCTTAGATAGGCGGTTTTAGAGGGCACAGATTAGAGTAGAAGGTTAGTAGAAAGTTGAGTATTGTCATACTTATCCTTCCATGCTAGTAGTTATAGTATTACTCTTGTAGTTTTTTGCTCGTCAATTTCTGTTACTATTTATTATTTCTTGTACTTTGACTATTGTATTACTTTGTTTTCATGGTTTGTTCGTTATTTCTTTTTAGTTTTGCTTTGAATTACTTGTTCCTATCATTGAGGGTCTACCGAAAATAGCCTCTCTAACATGGTAGATGTAAGGTCTGCGTACATTCTGCCCTCCCCAGACCCCACTTTGTGGGATTTCACTGGGTATGTTGTTGTTGTTGTAGTCTTCTTTCTCTATCTAGTATAAGTAGTAGTTCTTTTATTTTGAAAACTTAGATTATGTTGATTATTGAAATTGTAAAACTCTTGAGAGTTGAGTGCTTGCTAAAGCTTGTGATTGTGAGAATTGATGAGAAGTTGGTTGTTTGAGGACTTTGTTTCCCTTGAGGTCAACTTAAGAGTTGGTGCTTCTTTTGTGCTTAGTTTGGAGGTCGTAGTTATCTAAAGAACTTTGGTTGCCAAATTAGGTCTTTATTTGTGTCAATCTATTTATCTTTCTTGTTTCTTGTGTTATTTTCTTGTTTTTCATATCCGTTCTTGTATCAATTGGTATTTGAGCTTAACTTAGGTTTGTTCTATCAAATCTAGTCTTGGGTTTTGTTAAAAAAAAAAAAAAAAACTGGAAATTTCCACCAAAAATCCCCCCAAAAACTTTGTGCTTGTTTTGTTGATTTGACCTTAGAATCTTGTTTCCTAGTATTAGTAGAGTCTAAATCCTAAGTTTCATGTCTCTTGAGTCATTATTGAAGGATCAACCATTGTTGGGTTGAAGTTTTTTAAGAAAATTAAAGAACAAGTTGGTGGGTTTTGATTTGTGACGAAATTGGGAGTTGAAAACCATTGGGCTTTGTTCTACTTGATTAGGGGAGCCTAAATCCGAAATTTGGGAGGAAAATGAGTTGATTTGAAGGTAACTAGAAATTTGAATGTTCATGTATTCTTGAGCCACCTCCATAAATTCAAAGTGAAGAATAAGACCCAAAAGGCAAGTTAAATCAAAAAAATTTACACCCAAATTTTGGAAAAGTATTTTCTAGCCCCAAAAAAGAAAGATCCTAGGTTGAGTGGGTCCATTGTATCAATAAAAGTCAAGCATAATCGACCCCAAGATCCAAGAAATCACGAAGATATTTCATCACTTAAGTAAAGATACATACCGTAGATCTTTACGGATCATAAAAAAATACGGCTTTGTCCACCATTAGCCGTCAATTGAAGCCTCGAAAGTTGAATGTGATGAGATTTACGGTTTGCCAAATGCGAACCGTAAACAAAATACGATCCGTAAGATTTGATGCGATCCCAACCGTAGATTGGAGTGACATTTGCTGCTTTACTGTTGCTGATTTATGACGACCATATACGGACCGTACAAGTTAAGGACCATCGTGATTTAAGTTTAAAATTGTTTAGTTCCAATGTAAATTTGAAGTCCAAAATCTTAGTTGTTCCCTATTTACGGTTCGTATAATACTTCAAGTCCAACCGTAAATTCCAACAACAACAAAGGTATCTTTGATTCAATTCCTTTCATCTCCATTTCACTTCTTTGATTCTCTAAACTACCTACCAACTCGTAATCGTCCTTATGTGATTGTTAACTAGTCTTGAGTCCATAATTCATTTTGTCCTAATTCCTTCGTTCTTTTCTCTTTTAATTTCGTTGACAACTTCTTGATTCAAGTCCGTTAGTCTTGATTGAGTCGTCCGTCCTTCTAAGTTTAACAAGAATCCATTCCGATCAAGAGGAGAAACGAACTCCCCTTGACCAACCAAGCTAACAAGATTACGATCATTGGCGAAAACGGTGTGCGAGGCAATCAAAGGTGCACATACTTAAGAGATTGTGAGTTGATTTTAACTAACGTAACGTGTTTGCTTATTTTGTTAAGTGTCTTGAATAAGTATCTCAACCGACGATGGAAGATAGAACACAAGTTCTCACCGGGGAACCCACACTTGTTGATCTGATGAGAATGTTGTCATCCATGAACAACCGGATAGAAAGTATGGATGGTCGGATGGAAAACTTGGGTAGTAGGGTAGGAGCGATTGAAAGAAGTAGTAGGGCGGTATCCTTCTCACCGCGAGTTCAATATCAAGGTGATACAAGTGGCGTGCCTCGAGACACTTCACCTACCTTGTCACCCGGAACCATTCACCAATTGTATAACCCCACTCCCCAAAACACCCCTCAGGACACCACTCTTTAAAATACCATCCCCACCATACTAAACAAAATTCCAATACACCAACAGAACAATCCATCTCTACTTCCAAATGACCAACCGCAACATGAACCATTGCTACCCCCAAAACCGTCTAAATGTCCAACAACAAAATCGGGATGATCCAACACTTGATATGATGAGATAGATAATGCCATTTGTGAGCGTTATGCAAGTGCCAATCAAGCTTGGGGGCGGTCTGAGACTCCATCCACATTGGCTGCACCTACCCCCATTCTAAGGCCTGTCAAAATTGGTTGTGGGAGCGATTGCTACAAATGGCTAATGTTACTGCTCTTAACAACAGAAGCTAGATAATCTGGTGGTGTCAGTTTCGAAGTGGATAGAGAAAGATCCTTAGCCCATCCGCCTGTACATAACAAAGCTTGAAGTAAGGGTTGAGCGCGCGAGGCGAAAAACGAGAGACCGACATTGCGGCCCATCAAAGGCGGGGCGGCCTAAAGTCAAAGCAAATGTTCGATTCTTTGAGAACGACTTGAGCATGTTTGATACCCCAGTGCCACCATCGAAAAATGTGATGGAGGATAATGTGACAGCTTGTCGAGGAGCATGTGGAGGCCTCAGATTCTGAAATACATGAAGAGATTAAGCACTCAGATGAGGCTGAGAAAGGAAAAAAGATTGCTGATGAGGTGGTCGAGGTGCAGGGATAGCAGAGTTGCCCGAGGAGGCATATATACAGTTTGTGACAACCTTTTCCATGAATGAATATGTGAATAGAATGAAAGGAGTTGGTTCAAGCTCTCAGCGAGCTACTGGGTAGTCATCGCAGGATGGCAGTTCGGACATTCCCGAGCCCTCTATTACTCCATCAGCACACTTAGAGGCAGCAGATCCTCCTGCCTAAGCATCACCTGCAGTTCCGACCACCACCGTATTAGTTACCGACCCCAGTTCTACCGCCTCTGAGGTCTAAACCGATCAGCACGCCTAGTGCGCCGCGGGTAGTCCTCACCTTCGCTTATACTTAATTTGATGCATTGGGGACAATGCATGCAATTTTATTGGGGGTGGAGATATTTGGTTTTTGTGTATATATGTGTTTAGGACCCCCTAGACTTTTCTTTGCCAGAGTTCTTTTCCTGAGGGGTTTTATTTCTGTTGAAACTAGCATGCTTAGGTTGTTTGGGTAAGATAGAATAATTATGACTTAGATGGTAGTGGTTAATGAACTTATGGCATGGCATGTTTGAGATGTATTTTGATGAAAAATGACTACTCTCCAAAAAATTTGTATGTACTCGGAATGTGTTAGTGAATTGACATGCATATTTCTTTTTATGACATCTTGAGTATTGAGGTCTCATGTGTGATGAATGTTTTCTTGGGGAGTCACCTTGCTTAACGATCCTTATGCCATTGTGAGTGTGAGATGTTAGCATTTGTTCATGCACTGCTTTTGCAATCTACAACTTGTCTGGTTTGTCATGCTTGAATTCTAAGGATAGTTTGGTTGTTGAGATGATCTTAGGCTTTCTTTGTGTAAATTTGAAGCCACTTTGCCTTATAAGCCTTACCCGTTCATATATATAATCCCTAGTCTTCCTCTTTGAGCCTTTAACCTTTTCCTTGACTAGCCGCTAACCAACCCATACCCTTGTTTGAAATAGTTCCATCTTTGCACCCGTTTCCTCCTTGACACTATAAGAGAAAAAAGAGGCCAAAAGCCTAAGTTGGGGTGGTGTGAGTTACCTAGCTAGTAGAGGATTCGATGTGGTTATGTAGTTGTTGTAAATTCTTTATAAAAAAAGAGAAAAATTAGAAAATCATTGTGCAAAAAGATAGTTAATATGCAGTAGTTTGTTAAACCACATCGAAGTTGAAGAAGTAAAAAAAAAAAAGGGAGAAAGAAAGACAAATAAAGGAAGGAAAAATATAGTGTTCAAGGAGGGTGAGTCACTAATACCCAAAGATCTATCCTACTCATCCCTAAGCCTACATTACAAGCCGAGAAAAGTCCTAGTGTGATCACAGCCGAACCGTCCGAAGTTGATGGCATAGAAAATAAGGGCAAGCATATGGCATTTGCATTTGTAGTGTGTGAAATTCCTTGTGAGTGTGAGTGTTTCTCTCCTTCTTTGTATTTGTCCCATTTCTTCTTGTAAATATGTGTTTGGGACATTCTTTGGTCTTTGTGAGGCATAAAAGTTGAATGAAACGGTGAAAACAAGTGATTGCCCAAAGTAAAGTTTGTATATACATTGATAGTCCCAATAACTTTATGTCATGGATTGAAGCTTCATTGTTTATCGTAACATATTTTGAGTGATACATCTTGTTTTGAAATTGAGAGGGTCAATCGTGAGAAAAATGTGTGTTGGTAGTTCTTAGCCCAAATCATTGTAGACATTTTTACTTTGTTGCATCTAAACTTTTAGTTGAGTCATTTGTGTTGTTACTTTCTTGAGGACAAGCAAAGACTTTAAGTTGGGGGTGTTAATTGCCGCGTAATTTTGGCACGTTTGATGCATTTTGAAGATACGTTTTACTTGTTTTTAAGCAAGTTTGTGTTGTTTTGATGTGTTTGTTGTGTTTCAGGAAAGTAGGACCAAAAAGCAGACCAAGCAAAAATGTCAAAGTACAGTTGAGAAACTAAGCAAATGCGACGCATATGGAACATGCCGACGCAACGGCAAAGGCAGATGTGCAACATAAACATAGGGAATATTGTAGATGAAAGGCGGAAGAGAAATGCGATGCATCTCGGCAGATGTGTCAAGATTACCCGCATTCTCCATGATGATATGCATTGGAAAAAGATGGAAATGCATCGCATATCACCAAATGCGGTGGCATATGCGATGCAGACTTGCCGGCGGGATATTTTTGTCCAGATTTTGTGAACGACTTTTGGAGGCTTTAAATACATTTTTTAGGGTTTTTATTTCACTATTCATTGTCAGACTTTGTCTTTTGACTTGAGAGCATTGAATACTTTATTGTTTTGAAGCTTTTGAGACAGAATACAACTTTTTTATCTTCTTTATTCAATACGTAAGCATTATGAATTCTTTAATATTTTGTTGTTCGTTCTTCAATATGAGTAGCTAAATTTCATACTAGGGTCGTGAACCCGATGATGGGTGTTATGTGATTCGGAATTGGGAGTGATATAAGCATAATGGATTGTTAGGGTTTACTTATTCTTTATTTTTCAATGTTAGTTGATGGTTGCAAACATTAGCCTATACCATAAACCTTACTTTTTATTTGGAAAAATAAAGAAGAGTTTGGTAAGAACAAGTAACAAGAACTTGAGGCGTTAACCCTTGTTTAATAAATTCACTTAGGAATAGAGGATTTTACTTGGCACATATTAACCGTTCTTCATATCGACTTTTTATATTTGAGAAAATCATAAAGAGAAATATTCCTTAACTATTGGTAAATATTAGGCATTCAATTAGAGGTTAAGTGCATTCGTATAACGATCCATTAGAATTATATCAAGATTAATACCCATAGCATACACTTCATCAAAAGGGGGATACAACCTTGATTTCTTTAATTCATTCTATTAAAATCAAAAGCAAAATAGTTAGTAAACAATCTTTTACAAACTTAATGGGCATACGAAACTAGACCGCAAGAAAGTACTCAACTGCATTAGTAACCTTTTCACACCCTATTCCTTGTGGGATTCGATCCCAACCTAGTTGGGTTACTATATTTGACAACGTTCGCTTTACGCCATTTATTAGGTGTAATTTGAGCGTATCAAATTCTGGGTCACCCGCGTGACAGGCTAGATACTTACCACTATACTACAATATCAAGTTTGTATCAAATTTTGGATCACCCGCGTGACAAGCGGGAATACTTACCACTATACTACAATATCAAGTTTGTAAAAGATCGTTTGTTTACTAACTATTTTGCTTTTGATTATAACAGAATGAATTAAAGAAATCAATGTTGTGTCCCCCTTTTGATGAAGTGTATGCTATGGATATTGATCTTGATATAATTCTAATGGATCGTTGTACGAATGCACTTAACCTCTAATTGAATCCCTAATATTTCCCAATAGTTAAGGACTATTTCTCTTTATGATTTTCCCAAATATAAAAGAGTCGATATGAAGAACGGTTAATATGTGTCAAGTAAATTCCTCTTATTCCTAAGTGAATTTATTAAAGAAGGGTTAACACCCCGAGTTCTTGTTACTTGTTCTTACCAAACCCTTCTTTATTTTTCCAAATAAAGTAAGGTTTATGGCGTAAGTTAATGTTTGCAACAATCAACTAACATTGAAGAATAAAGAATAAGTAAACCCTAACAATCCATTATGCATATATCAATCCCAATTCCCAATCGCATAACACCCATCATTGGGTTCACGACCTTAGTATGAAATTTAACTACTCATATTGAAGAACAAACAATAAAATATTAAAGAATTCATAATGCTTACGTATTGAATAAAGTGTATTTAAAGCCTCCAAAAGTCGGGCACAAAATCCGGACAAGATACCTCGTCGGTACGTCTGTATCGCATATGCCACCGCATTTGGTGATATGTGACATATTTCCGTCTTTTTCCAACGCAGGTCATCATGGAGAATGTGGGTAATCTTGACACATCTGCGACACATTTCAGCAGATGCGTCGCATTCTCCTCCGCATTTCATCTGCCATATTCCCTATGTTTTTATTTCACATTTGCGCTTACCGCTGTGTCCGCATATGCCATATGCGATGCATTTGCCTACTTTCTCAACTACGCTTTGACATTTTTGCTTGGTCTTGGCTTTTGGTCCTACTTTTCCTGAAACAAAACAAAACACATCAAAATAACACAAACTTGCTTGAAAACAAGTAACTTATCGTCAAGAGGCATCAAATGTGCCAAAATTACGCGACACATCAGAAACACAACGAGCCTATCGAAGAAGAGGTGGTAGGAATGGTCCACCCTCTCAAATTGGATGATAAGGAGGTTATCAAGCCCGTGATGATCATCAAGATCAAGATGTTTGTCGAG
This sequence comes from Lycium ferocissimum, assembly GCF_029784015.1. NCBI lineage: Eukaryota > Viridiplantae > Streptophyta > Magnoliopsida > Solanales > Solanaceae > Lycium > Lycium ferocissimum. The sequence goes on from NC_081347.1 coordinate 67,457,590, forward strand.
ATCATGAATTCTCTTTTAATGACTATGGAGGAGAACTGTATGGGAATCATGGGAACTATGGAAACATTGGGGATCGGGACACGAGTCTCAACTCCATTATGACATCTCTTCCAATCTTAGGGTGATCCCGGTGTGTTTCTTGAATGGATAATGCAATGTGACCTAATCTTCTTGACAAATGACATGTCCGAGGTGAAAAAAGCATCTTATGCCATTGCCCAATTCGAAGGATTCGCCTCTACATGGTGGAAAACTCAAGTGAAAGCTAGAAGGTTGCATGGATGGCCTATCACACCTAATTGGGAAGAGTTAAAGGTATATTGAAGCATAAATACGTCACCAAACGATACAAACAAGAGCAACTCAAAAAGGTATACACCTTGAGGCAAGATAAGAAGAGTGTGGAAGAATATTATGATGAGTTCCAACTTGTAAAAATGAGAATCGACTTTGAAGAGGATGGATTGAATTCTATGACTCGATTCTGAGCCGGGTTAAATAGAGAAATTGCTTCCCAAATGAGACTCTACAACTACAGAGACATTGATGAAACGCTTGAAGCGTCTATTAAGATAGATGAGGGTCTCAAAGAAGAAAAGATCAATAAGTCAAAAGGTTATGCAAGTTCATGGAAAAACAACAAGGAAAAAGGGACTTCTTCCTCCAATTGGCAAAAGAATAAGGCCCCCATGCAAGAATCCAAGAAGCCCTTTGTGAAGAATACTCAAGTTGAGAAGAAACCTCAAAATTTTGCTCCAAAAGTATGAGGTATGAAATCTAAACCGACCTGAGGTTATAAATGTCAAGGCTTCGGCCATATAGCAAGTGAATATGTCAATCGGAGAGCCTTTATTTTGAGAGAAACGGGTAGTGATGATGATGGAGAGAATGAGAAAGAAAATGATGAAGGTGATCATAAACATGGTGAACATGGGAGCGATGAAGAGAGAGATAATATAGAGGGCGACGGAGATGTCACCGTCCCAATTTGTTTAGCAAGGAAAGTGATGACATGTATGGCCAAGCTTCAAGAAAGGGAGATAACCATCCAGAATTATGTGGTGAGGAGAACGATGATAAGCAAGGCCATGGATGATCCTAGCCAATGGGAGAATCTTTTCCATGCTAAGTGTATTATTAATCAAAATGTGTATGTTATGATCATTGATAGTGGGAGTTGTGCAAATGTTGCAAGCACGACACTGGTTAACTTCTTAAAATTCCCCACCATCCCTCATGAATATCTTTACAAACTCTAATGGCTCAACGAATATGGTGCATTGAAGGTAGATCGACAAGCTATTATTAAATTCAAAGTGGGGAAGTACCAAAATGAAATCCTTTGCGATGTTGTTCCCATGCAAGCTTGTCACCTTCTACTTGGAAGACCTTGGCAATATGATAGGTCGACCAAACATGATGGGAGAACCAACCGGTATTTACTTGTATATAATGGGCTCACGCATGTGTTAAGTTCTATGTCACATTCACAAGTTGGGGAAGTTATACCAAAATTGGGGAGTTGAAGAAGAAGGGCAGGGTTGTACAAGGGAATAATGAAGGGAGTAATACTCAAGAGGGAAGTGAGAAAAAGAAAGAGTCAAGAAGAAAGGCTAAGTTGGCCCTCTTGGCAAATCTAGGGGAGATTAGGGAGGAGTTGGAGGAGCGACAACCGGTGATCCTCCTCACACATAGGGACTATGCTTTGCACACTAACGAACTAACCCTTTTTTTGCCTAGTTCTATTTCTTCTCTTTTGCGTGTTTATGATGATGTGTTCCCAACGGAACTCCCAAAGGGATTGCCACCCTTAAGGGTAATTAAGCATCAAATTGACTTTATCTCGGCGTCCCAATTGCCAAAAAAACTGGCTTAGAGAGCCAACCCGGATGATACCAAAGAGCTTCAAAAACAAGTAGATGAACTCCTTGAAAAGGGAGTTGTGCAAGAAAGTATGAGTCTATGTGCCGTACCCGTGATCTTGGTACCAAAAAAAGATGGAACATGGCGCATGTGTGTTGATTGCTGAGACATCAACAAAATCACGTTAAAGTATCACCATCCCATCCCTTGTCTTGATGACGTGCTTGAAAAATTGAACGGTTCATACATATTCTATAAGATTGATCTTATGAGCGGATACTATCAAATTCGGATGAAACCCGGAGATGAGTGGAAATGACATTCAACACCAAATTTGGTCTATATGAATAGTTGATGATGCCTTTCAGTCTCACTGATACTCCTAGTACTTTCATGCGCCTAATGAATCATGTGATGAAACCTTTTATTGGCAAATTCGTGGTTGTTTACTTTGATGATATATTGGTGTATAGTAGAACCATGGATGAGCATGTTGAGCAATTGAAATGTGTGTTTGAAGTACTTAGACAAGAACAACTTTATGCCAATGTGACTAAATGCTCTTTTTGTGTTGATAAAGTTATTTTCTTGGGGTTTGTCGTGAGTTCAAGGGGCGCTGAGGTTGATGAATCCAAAATAGACGCTATTAAGAATTGGCCAAGTCCTAAATCTATTGGTGATGTGAGAAGTTTTCATGGATTGGCTAGTTTCTATAAGTGATTTATTAAAAGATTTAGTACCATAGATGCTCCTTTGATCGAGGTAATCCGAAAGGATAAACCTTTTTCTTGGGGTGAGGAGCAAGCAAAGGCTTTTGAAACTTTGAAATAAATGCTTAGCGCTGCACTGTTGTTGCAATTATTCGATTTTGATAAAATCTTTGAAATTGAATGTGATGCTAGTAAAGTAGGTATTGGTGCCGTTTTGATGCAAGACCAAATATCCATTGCCTATTTTAGTGAAAAGCTTAAGGATGCAACGTTGAATTAATCCACCTGTGATCTTGAATATTAGAGCTTTGGATAGTTGATAACACTACTTGTGGCCTAAAGAGTTTGTGATTAGGACCGACCATGAGTCCTTAAAACACCTTAAGGCCCAAGGTAAGTTGAATAAAAGGCATGCCAAGTGGGTTGAATTCCTTGAAACTTTCCCTTATGTAATCCAATACAAAAAGGGAAAGGACAATGTAGTGGCGGATGCCTTATCAAGGAAACATGTTTTGATTAATAAGTTGTCTTCCAAATTGATGGGTTTTGAAAGCTTGAAGACATTGTATCCCGAGGACACCGTCTTTGTGAAATTCTTTCTAGAATGCGAAGAATGGGAAAGGGCAAGGTAGATTAGGGATAGGTCTTCTACTCCCTATTCAAAGTTTGATGGTTTCTTGTTCAAGAACAAACGACTATGTGTGCCCATGAGCTCTTGGAGGGAACTATTTGTGAGGGAGGCACACAATGGAGTATTAATGGGACACTTTGGGATTAATAAAACCTTGAGAATTCTAGAGGAGCAATTTTATTGGCCCAATATGCATAGGGATGTTACTAAGATTTGTGGTCAATGCATTGAGTGCCATGGTGCTAAGTCTAGGATCCTTCCCCATGGATTGTATACCCCTCTCCCCACCCAAAACGACCTTGGCTTGATATCTCAATGGATTTTGTGATGGTGCCGAGGACCGAAAGGGGCAAAGATAGTATTTTTGTTGTTGTTGATCGATTTTCGAAATGGCTCACTTCATTGCATGTCATAAGATTGATGGCGCATCTCATGTTGCATATTATTTATTGAGCATGTAGTAAAATTGCATGGTATTCCAAAAACCATAGTGAGCAATAGGGATCCCAAATTCCTTAGCCACTTTTGGAAAGAATTGCGGGGATGACTTGATACTAAATTGTTGTTTTCTACCTCTTGTCACCCGCAAACCAATGGCCAAACCGAGGTTATGAATAGGACCTTAGATTCTATGCTTAGGACCATGGTTAAGGGAAAATTAGCATCTTGGGAAGATCAATTGCCTTTAGTTGAATTTGCTTACAATAGAGTCATTCATAGCACTATTGGCATGTCCCCATTTGAAGTGGTTTATGGCTTTAACCCCTTAAGCCCTTTAGATCTAACCCTTTTGTCTCAAGATGTTGTGTTGAGTTTAGATGGAAACAAAAGGGCTGAGGCCATGAAGAAATTGCATAAGAAGGTGAGACTTCACTTTGAGAAGAAAATCCAAGAAACGGTTAAGAGAGCAAACAAAGGCCGCAAGAGAGTTGTGCTTGAACCAGGAGATTGGGTTTGGGTTTCGCAAGGAGAGGTTTTCCAACAAAAGGAAGACCAAGTTGATGCCTAGAGGAGATGGTCCATTTGAGGTGATTGAGCAGCTCAATGACAATACATACAAGATTGATCTTCCCCCGGAATATCAAGTCCATAACACTTTCAATGTGTGTGACCTCTCTCCAATGGATGTGATGATGATGATGACCACTTAAGTTTGAGGACAAATTCTTTTCAAGAAGGGGAGAATGATACAACCCAAGTTGCATCAAGGCCCTTTACTAGAAGTCAAGCTTGTGAGCTCCAAAACATGCAAGGGTTGTTCATGAAGAGGGATATGCTTGAGTACACTTTTGAGCCTTACCATGGGTCCCAAGTCCAACTATTGATAACGATTGCATGGGTGAATAAAGGAGAGAATGAAGGGCATCAAAAGGGCTGTTTGAGTAAAGAGGTGGCTATGCATGCAAATAAGGCCATTGCTTAAATTGAAGATTTCAACAAAAGGGAGACTAACCAAACAAGGCCCTTACTTCATTAACGGTAGAAATGTAATAGCTCATTTGTCTTTGTCTATCTAGTATAAGTAGTAGTTCTCTTATTTTGAAGACTTAGATTATGTTGATTATTGAAATTGTAAAACTCTTGAGAGTTGAGTGTCTGCTAAAGCTTGTGATTGTGAGAATTGTTGAGAGGTTAGTTGCTTGGGACGTTTGTTTCCCTCGAGGTCAACTTAGGAGTTTGGTGCTTCTTTTGTGCTTAGTTTGGAGGTCTTAGTTATCTAAAGAACTTCGGTTGCCAAATTAGGTTTTTAGTTGTGTCAATCTATTTATCTTTCTTGTTTCTTATCTTTATTCTTGTTTTCCATATCCGTTCTTGTATCAAAGTGAATAAGAATATGAGTTCAACAAGTATAGAAATATACTTATAAAACTTAATATTAACACCAAGAAAAAGTCCAAAGAACTAAAATTCCGAAAAATTCTATTAGCATTGAATTTTTCAGAGTATTAAAACTTAATATCAAAACCAAGAAAAAGTCCAAAGGACTAAAATTCCGAAACGCATTCTTTTAGCATAGAATTCTTCAAGCATTAAGAGAAAATTATGGACAGGTTTGTTCCAACAACTTTTACAAAATAAATAAATAAATAAAAATTGACCATTTCAAATTAAAGTTCTACATCCCATTTATTTAGTGTTTTGGTTTCTTATTTGGTATTTCCTTTGTCTCATGTTAAATTTATACTTTTTATAAATAACTTTAGGGATATTTCATTCATTTTATTAGAAAAAATGCTTACTAACACTTTTTTGCCAAACACATTAACTGCTTATTAGTAATTTCAACACTTCTATCGAAACATGTGTATTATATATGTATAAAATCATCTTCAACACCTAAAAGTGTTTTCAGCTAATTCAAAGGGCTCTAAATCCTTTCACTTAATATGGAAAGAATGGACTAATTGTTTGAAAGGACAATGAAAAGATGAAAAATTATAAAAATAAATTAACCTGATATTTGTTGTCTTTCTTTCATTAGCTTGATGTATGAGAATATAATTTCTCATTAAAGTGTTCGTAGTAAAAAGTGTGAATTTTATTTGCAATTTGGACCAAAGAGATAAGCTTTATCCTAACTGCCTTTGTTATATATGACTGTACGAAGCAGATTTTGTTCTGAAAAAGAGTTTTTTCTTAATGCAAAAGTACAACGTCATTTCCTATATTTAGGGAAACTCTTTCCCAAAAAGAAATAATGCCCGTTTTTGGTGGCTTATTTTATAGAAGAAGAAAAGGTGAAAAACATTATGCATGCAGTTATAACAAAAAAAGAGATGAAAGCGTAAAATTTAATTTGTGGTTACTTGGTTCAAACATATGCGAAAATTATGGTTACTTGATTCAAACATATGCCCCAAAAATTGCGTTTACTTGATTCAAAGTTGAACAAACTCCATTAAAATTTAATTTTATTACTTTCAATCATTAATTTAGCAAAAACAAAAATACTATTTTTATGAAAGCCTAATAATTTATTTTCTTATTTAATTAAACCTATAAAATGCGACTTTTAAATATTGGGAAGACATGTTAAGTTTGTTTTCTTTAACTATTATGATTTTAACCGTAATTTTTTTTAAAAAGAAAAGGAAAAATAAAACTTCTTTACAATAACTTTTTACCTATAATAGCAACATCCATCAACATAATAGTACACTATACATGGTTGTTGGCCATCATTAATGTACGATTTATATTACTTTGTGAATATAATATTTGGATAGATTGTATTGTTTGTTATGATTTAATAATATTGTTATTGTTTGATTTATTGTATATCGCACTGCACAATAAGTGATAAGTTCAATATTAAAATACTCTTACCTACTGTCAATATTAAATTTGTCAAAAATTACTTGTTAAATAATTTAGGATAATTTGATTTTTGTAAATTTATCAGTAATTTTTTATATTTATCTCACTTCCAACATACTACAGTCTCTGCCTATATATTTGAGAAGTGCATCCTTAATCACTCATATTCTTCAGTCTGTTAACAAGGAATTAGTACTCAAAAGACTAGAAAACAAACGGAAAAGAGATCTAGATCAGAATGACAGATTCAGAGAGGAAAAGATCGGAGGGGGTCAAAATCAATAAGGATGCTGATGATTGGCTACCAATCACATCATCGAGGACTGCAAAGTGGTACTATTCGGCTTTTCACAATGTCACAGCTATGGTTGGTGCTGGTGTTCTTACCCTCCCTTATGCCATGTCTCAAATGGGCTGGTATGTATTTTTACTATCTTTTCACTCAAATAGATCTAGGACAAATTTTGTGGATCAATTAAATCATTATTTTTACTCGAATAATGTTTACTATGAACTTTTCAATTCAATATATATATATATATTCACAGTGCTAGTACTATCATCAGTCACAAACTATAGATCTTAAATTTGGTTTTGATGCCGATTCGTTTTATTTTTACTTACACTTAATTACTTCTTATACATGAAAAACAAATTTGACAACATGTATAGCACTTTTTCAAGTATTATGAGTTCAAATTATTCCTTTTTCATGCAAGGGGTTACTAGCCATCTAATCTAGTGATGTACTATTAATTAATTTTATATGTACTATATTTCTTATAACAGGGCTTGGGGAGGCGTAGTAATGGTAGTATCATGGGTGGTAACATTATATACCTTATGGCAAATGGTGGAGATGCATGAGATGGTACCGGGACAAAGACTTGACAGGTACCACGAGTTAGGCCAGGCGGCTTTTGGTGAAAAACTTGGGTTGTATATTGTGGTTCCTCAGCAGCTTACGGTGGAAATTGGAGTGAACATATTGTACATGGTCACTGGCGGCAAATCCCTCAAGAAGATTTATGATACAGCTTGTCCTAGTTGCAGGCCTTTGAGGACCACCTATTTCATCTTGATATTTAGTTCTGTTCATTTCTTCCTTTCTCATTGCCCTAATTTCAACTCCATCTCTTTTGTCTCCTTCTTGGCTGCCCTCACGTCGCTTAGGTAATTACATTTAATTGTCATTTCTTTTCAATTTAATGTATCATGACTATATTTTTTACGTTGTCAGGTCATTTAACTATTTTAATTGTTCATAAAAAGTTAGATTCATAGTGTGAAAATTAGTATGACAGATTACATGCTACAAGTTAAAAGTGTGATAATAGCATAGAAATTATTTGCACTTACCATATATATAAAATTATAAATATTCCTTTTATAGGGTAATGTTTGTTCACTAACAATAGATTTAAGGAATAACAATTTAATTTATTCCTACAAAAAATCTGGTGGTAAAAGAATTTTTACTAATTACATGTAAGTGCTCATAGTGAGTGAGGTTAATAATTTTAAAAATAAGATAGATTACCTATTACAATATGGTAAACTGGTAGTAGTATAATTTTCGTCCATTTTCTTTTCGATTGACTAACTTGGTTATAAATTGAACTGTCTTTTTGTTCTTTTGTTCCTTCGATATCATCCATTTCAAAAAAAGAAAAAAAAAAGAAAAAAAAAAGGAGACACTCTGTAATACCAGTACTAAGTATGTTAAAGGGCTGTCCGATGCACTATGCGTGGGATTCAGGGAAGGGCTGAACCACAAGAGTCTATTATACGCAGCCTTATCCTATATTTCTGCAAGAGGCTGTCTCCACAGCTCGAACCTTTGACCTCCTAGTCACAGGACATCAACTTTACCAGTACCAAGTATGTTATTGATAGAAATTAATCGTTTTTTTTTTTTTCATGTCTGCAGTTATTCAACTATAGGTTGGGGAGCATCAGTACACAGAGGAATAAACCCATCAATTACTGATTACAGTCCAAGGTCTTCAACAACTGTAGGGAGAGTGTTTGGTGCTTTTCATGCTTTGGGGGAAGTTGCTTTTGCATATGCTGGCCATAATGTGGTCTTGGAAATTCAAGCAACTATGCCTTCTACTCCTGAAAAACCATGCAAGAAACCTATGTGGAAAGGAGTTATTGTTGCTTATATTATTGTGGCTATATGTTATTTTCCAGTTGCTTTTCTTGGTTATGCATCTTTTGGAAGAACTGTGGAGAGTAATATTTTGATCTCCCTAGAGAAACCTGCTTGGCTTATTATCATGGCTAACGCCTTCGTCGTCATTCATGTTATTGGAAGCTATCAGGTCAAACTTCTTTTATTATTCAGCACTTAGCTCACTGATCCGCCTAATCTGGACCACTAAAAAAGAAGCGTTCCCTTATTATTATCAGAAGTTCTTCTATTCTTAGGGTGAAGTAGTTTTATTTGTTCCATATTCCTTGGGTGGTACCCTTATTGTTTCTTTATTGTGATGATAATCGAGAAATTTTGGAGGATCCATAACGATTTTATTTGCTTGATATATATATATTTTCAGATTTTTGCTATGGGTGTGTTTGACATGGCCGAATCTTACTTGGTGAAAGTAAAGAAATACACTCCATGTACAATGCTACGAATTATTGTTCGGACTACTTATGTTGGTATGTCAACATTCCACTATTTTTATGTTGATTATTAGAGTATTAAGATTTGCTCAATATATAAAGCCATCACTTATCGTTCTATTATTTTGTATTGTGCAGCCATAACATTGTTCCTTGGAATGACATTTCCATTCTTCAGTGGACTACTTGGTTTCTTTGGAGGATTTGCATTTGCCCCTACTACCTACTTTGTAAGCCAAAGACCTCGTATATTACTTTTTACCGATCTCCTATAATTAAAAAAAAAAGAAAAGGAAAAGGGTCATATATACTCATAGTATATATATACTCCCATAGTACCTGAAAATAGTAGTACCTATCCTACGTTATACTATTTGATGGTCCTTATCCCTGTTGTTACCATTTTTAATATATCTACTCCCGCATCTAACAACTCATTTTCCAAGGATACGTGACAAGATCTTAATGTGTCGTGGGAAACTGAGCCTTTAGATACAAGGGTAAATATGTTAAAAATGATGATGGCAGGGGTATAAGGACCATCGAATATTATGACGGAGGATAGGTACAACTATTTTCGGGTAGTACAGGGGTATATATGACCTCTTTCTGTAAAAATAAAAAAAAATAAAAAAATAAAAAAATAAAATAAAAAAAGGCATAGAACTAGAATAACATTAGCGACCGACCATAAAACCAAATTTCTCAAATATTGACGTGACGTTTCTCTATTGTTGCAGCTTCCTTGTATCATTTGGCTTGCCATCTACAAACCTAAAAGGTTTTCTTTCTCTTGGTTCACAAATTGGGTATGTTACAAAAAAAAAACTTACACATTCTTTCGAGAAATTTATGAACTTTATTGGTTCTATTGTTGATAATATTATTTTGTCTTTGTTTCTCTTACGCAGATATGCATCATAATTGGTGTTCTTTTGATGATTTTAGCTCCCTTGGGCGCCTTAAGGCATATCATACTGGAAGCCAAACATTACAAGTTCTATTCTTGATTGTAGGGTCATTTGAGAATTAATTTTAAAATAATACTAACAAATAAATTTCCTCGTGACAAAGGATTGTTAGTATTTGTTGGACGACGTTTTAAATGTCTATCTATTTTAGTTTAATTATTGTATTAGTATTTAATGTAATTTTCCATATCAGACCATTATTCTTAGTGGATATTTGGTTTATATTTGGCGATTATTTGAAATATTCCATTCGCTGATACATATATGATCAACTCTCTTAGCAGCTTGCCACAATTTATAATCGTGGTTATTACACACTAATATATATGCCCGCACTTTAATTACGCCCTTCTTTCTATAAAAATGAAGACGTTTATAAATAGCATCCATTTGAGTTAATTCACAAATGTGAATTTAGAGAAGATACTGCTATATATATATATATGCATGATTTATTTAATTTTTTTATCTATTTAAAAAATATTTAAAGAGTATTAAAATATATAGACCGCATATTAAACTAAAGTTACATTAAAAGAACCTGGCTTTTACCAAGAAAAAATATTGGTGTTTTAACAGGACTTTAAGGTCGAGATCATCAACGACCTCAAGGATTTATCGGCCCAACATTAGTAGTTGTGATAGAACTCTGACCCATTTGTGTCGGCCCAAACATATATAACCTTTCCTTTCATTCATTCTTCAATGAGTTAATGGTCAAAAAGTACCATCAACAAACTTTTTTACGTAGATTTTTTATAATCATTTGCAGTGTCGCAGATAATTAATTATCACCAACATTATTTTAAACAACACCTCGAACTATATGTGTTATTCTTCCTATGTAAACGATAGTGATAATTCAGGTAGGAAAAGTGAACAATTAATAGTTGAGGTGTGTTTTAATAAATAGCTGGTGATAGTTCAAGTATGAAACTCGTACAGCTGATAGTTCAGGTAGAAAACTCACGAGAAGTGATAGTTCAGATGACCATTATCTCTTCTTCAATTCAAAATTTTCATCATCAAATTTTAGTATATAGATGTATTCTCCCCCGGTACAATCGCCAACAGAAAATACGGATCACCACTTTGTACCATGAAACTCTGATCACATGATGAAACTTTGAAAGAAATTTTCTTGATTTTTCTATTTGCTTTGATTTTTTAATGAAGAGAGAATATTCACTTCATATATACCAGCGCTCGTGTGTGGCGTACAAAAAAAAAAGGATTATCTATTAGATACTTTGATAACCATTCTACAATGGTATAACTAATTGAATGTAAATGATTACATGATGTACCCATCAAACATGAAAGAAAACAACGAAATTTTAAATTCAAAAAAAGAAGTGAAAGAGCACTTAGATTACGGAGAAAAGACAAAAGTATGATATATAATAGAAAAATAGATTTTCATTTCATTATAATGTTGCTGAAAAAAAAGTTGTTTTCTAATCATTACAATATAGTTGTTATGTTAAATGCATTAATCGCTCTAGAATAAAAAATAAAAAAAACAAAACAAAACAAAAAATTACAACCAGAATAATAACAAAGCAGGACAGATATAATACTCCTAATATAGCATGACTTCTATGTTCTAGCTTACTGAGGACATAAATTTAAATAAAAGGTTATGGAGGACACGAATTAGGGTAGAAGACTAGTAGGTAGTAGAGTATTATCTCGCTTATCCTCTCATACTAGTAGTCGCAAACTGTCAATGGGATTGAGCCGGACAAAACCTAACCGAGAAACACAGGCCACCATCGATCCGGCATGGTCCTGGCTAAGGGGGTTAGGGGCTGGGCTAGGTGGGATTTATTAGGGAGATGGGCTGGACAAGGTGGACAGCCCGGTAGCCCGGGGGCACCGACTCGGCCGGACCCACTTCAATTTTTTTTTTAATTTTTTTAAAAGAAGCTAAAATTATCAGCTAATAGCCAAATAAATCTTACGTCATATAACAATTATCAACTATTATACAGAACATATAGATTTGTAATACTACCGTTTGAAGTTTGATCTGTTGGAAGCTGGACTGCATTTACAACAGCTAGCTTCTTTAATTGGACAACGACTAAATTTTGTTTTTTGGGTTAGTAAATATATCATAGATGTAAATGTTAATTTTATTATTATTAGTAAATGAAAATATCTATTTTAGTATAAAAACCAAAACTCAGCCTGGCCCACTAACTAAAACCCGGCCCTGCCCGATTAGCCCGCATATGTGTATCTCCAAACATTTTGGAGATAAATACCAATTAGAAGGTCTGAGACGACCCAGAAAGCACTTGATCATATCATGATCTAATTTGTAAGCCTACTTGGGTCTTGAGTATTTACTTGTAAGAACAGAATTCTTTGTTTTGTAATGGATAGTTGCAACTCCGTAAAGAAAATAAAGTAATAGTAAAGCAAAGTCATAGTAAAATACAACGATTTTTCTAAAGTGGGTACCCCCTATTTGGGTAGAGGCTGGGCCACCTTTTCCCCCCCTGGCCGGCCCCGGCTCGGCCCCCTTAACTATGACCCCGACCGGCCCCGTGTGTGGCCACGTTTCGCGTGTCCCGGCCCGGCCCACTTGACAGGTTTAAGTAGTCGTAGTATTACTCATGTAGTTTCTTGTCCTTCGATATTTGTTACTTATGTTGTTTCTTATATTTCTTGTAGTTACTGTTCCTCTTTCTTAAGTGCTTTGATGTGGTTTTTTCACTTCGGTTATTTATTTTTCTGACGTGTTTTGAGTTGGTTTTTTTAAGCCGAGGGTCTATCGGAAACGACTTATCTACCTCTCAATGATAGGGGTAAGGTCTGCGTACACTCTATTTTCTGTAAACTCCATTTATGAGACTACTGTCACGTCCTTAGTCTTCAACTAAGCGCACGTGCGGCACTTGACAACTCACTCACGTTCTTGCACAACTTGCTCACGATCTTGCTATGCCAAGTCACCTTTAGACATACATTCAAGATCGCTAAGGGAATAGTAGGTGAATAAGATAAGAAATTTGCTAGCGAAGGTTTTTTATTACAGAAGACTTTATTGATTTTTTCTTGATAGTTCTGAATGAATGACCCTATTTATACTACTTTCACTCCAGGATAAAGATGTAAATAATAATTATTATACGTGTTCCTACATATTTACAACAAGCCCTATTTTAAATCTATACAATAACTGCATCTTTATTCTACGACTTTCATTAATCCTTATGTTGCTCTAATACTTTCCATTTAAATCTCCATATTTTCTTAACCTTCTTATATAACCAAATTTTCCACGTAAAGATCCACATGTGCCTTCATACCTGCTAAAATAGCTTTACCGCCATTTAGGTGGCATGACGACGTATGTCATCACACTACACTGAGTATGTTGTTGTTGTGGTGGTGGTATAGCACGACTTCTGTAAAATCAAAACAAATTAAGAAGTAACATGAAGTTGACCACTATCCAATATCAATAAATGAGGCGATAATGACAATCTAATATAGTCTAAATTTCATCATATAACTAAACTAAAAAAAATATTTAAAGACATTGTTGTCGGAGTGTTTAATCATTTCAAATATGTAGGAAAACATTATTGGGCTCCACATCATACACACCCTTAGTTATTAATTTGACAAAAAATTAAAATATTTTAAAATCTTTAGACCTTAGTTATCAATTTTGCGAAAAGATAATAGTAGTTTAAAATCCTTGAAATGCATCTCAAGTATACAGCTTATGTCAGAAACATAAATATAGTTGCAAAAGAGAAGGAAACAATTGTTTTCTATAGTTATTTCTTGGAAGAGCCTTTAGTAATGTTGGGCCTGAAGGCTTACAGTTATATCCACTTTTGGGACCGTCATTTAACTTATGCCAGTTTTGTGATAATATTTTTGCAAGTTTACTCGCTTCGGAGGCAGTCGCGTCTGAAGCATTTTCAGATATTTGCGTTGAAAGTGTGGCTTTGTGAAGGCCAAACATTAGATGTTTTCGCCTAAATTGCCAAGGCAAAGTTCAGACATTTTTTACTGAGATGCATGTAAAAATTGGTCAGAATTTCAGTTATGTGTGTCTGAATCTTTTTTGTCAGACATGATTTTTTCATTTTTTTGTGCGGAGTGCCCTTCAAATGCACTAGTCTTCAATTTTTGCCCCTCAAATTGTTGGTCTTTAATTTTTACCCTTCGCGTAAAACTCGTAGGTTCCGGGTTCGAACCCTCGCTCAGTCAAAAATTTTAAAAAATTTCGCCAGGTAGAACTTGGATTCGCAAGGTAGAGTTTGTAACACCTCGTATCTTAGAACTCATGTTAGGCTCGTAACGTTAGAGTTTTAGAGAAAAATTTGAAAGTTTGTACGTATTACGAAAGTGGTTGACCAGCCTACTTCGGTCACCTGTAACTCATTGATTAGTTGATAATTTGAGAAAAATTAAAACATGAAAGTTGTAGCCCTTTGGAATATGTTGACACCCAATTTTTGCCCTCTGTATTTAAAAACTAACTTCTTTAGACTTTCTAGTAATTAAATAGCACAAAATACTGTTTTTATACATTTTTAACTTTAATATAATTTATTGATGATTGTCCTTATTTTTAAATAATAGGAATTTTTATCAATTTATTTTCATTTTTAAAAAATTATTTTGTTACGGTTGTTTGTATATAAACAACATGCTAATATAGTTTTACTTCAATTAATTAGCATGTCTCCTTAATTCAAAACACATTTTTTTCTTTATTCACGAAATTACCTTAAATATAT
>NC_081347.1:67472582-67490497 GCF_029784015.1 Lycium ferocissimum
TACTCGGAGATTCCTTTTACATTCTTTATTTACTGATATATCTAGTTATACAATTCTTCATATATTTTATGTTTGATATACATCTTTATAATTGAAATACATTTTTTATATGTTTAATTTACATACATTTTTTATACATAGACACACAGTCTTTATTATATTTGATATACCTATTTCACATACTCTTATATCTTTTATACATTCTTTATAGAGTTGTATACATTCTTTAAACTGACGGATATATACTCTTTGTACTAACAGATATACTTTTATATTTACAAGGTACATTCTCTTTATACTCTTTTATATATTCTTTTTTCTTTTGTACATTCTTTAGGAATACTTGATACTTGATATAAATATATTTTTTATACACTGTATATACTTAGCATATTATCACTTAGTGTAGCTTTTCATGAAGTCATAACATTTTGAAAACAAGTAATAATAACGATAAACAGATACATAATCCCCCTCTAGTGTTCAGTTAAACTAAGTCTAAGGACTGTCTTCGGGCAGGCTCTGAGGGATGCTTAATACCTTCCCCTCGGGGTAAATAAAACCCTTATCTAGAATCTCATATGTTTCGTGGACTAAAAACGGAGTAGACACACAAATACATATAGGTTTCCTGTTTTTCCTTAAAAATAAGGTGGCGACTCTAACCCTTTTAAACCAGTTAGAAGAACCGGGAAGTTGCAAACTATCTTGGACCCCGTTCAAAATAGGGCGTAACATTTCCAACGGTATCTTATGGAGCTCAAACGGAGCTCTGTGCTAAGAGTTATGCCCGTTTTACTATCCTTTGGTCGGACAGAATTTTGATTTTGGGTTACGTTTTTAGCCTTTTCCTACTTGGGAATCCTTATTTTATTATTGTATGATGTAAAAACGTCCCTAACACTATTCTAAACCCTAAGAGACTATTCTTTTCTCTCTACCTCCATCCCTAAAGAACCTAGACACTTCAATCTTGCAAGAAACTCATTCTTGCAATCAACAAAAATCAAGAAACCTTCAAGAATTTGACTTGGCAATCTAGTTTCCTAAGGTTTCCTCCAAGGTGAATATTTTAATCAAGAACCTTTGTATTCTACAAGATTTATCATTTATAAAGATTAGAATAAATCGATCCATCCTGTTACCCTATAAAAATCAAGAGTTGTAAAAAGTTGGAGAAAACTCTAGTATTTTTCTGTTGAGTTTCATTCCGACCAGCCATATTAATTTGGTGTTTCCTGATAATCTAACCGTTGGATCAAGCCCAAATTGTAACTGAGTGTTCATAACACATAAGACTGAAATATGAACGGTGAAGATTGGATTTGGTGGTCTGGAGCAGTACCCTTTGAGCCACGAACTGTAGCTACGAAAATCAGTGAAAATCCTCTCAAGGTTTCCAAATTCAAAGCTTTTGGAATTCTTTTTCAAAGATTCAGACTTTTCTTCAAGTTTTGGAGCGATTAAGGTATGTAGAGTTACTATCTACGTGTGGGAACATCATTGTTCTTCCCCACGCCTCATAATCCATAAATTATGATTCTCTACGAAAATAGGGTTTCTATACCATGCTCATGATAACCCTAGGTCCATGTCCATGATTATAGTATGTATGAATTGTTATGATTCCATCATTGAGTGCTTAATATTTCTTTATGATTATTAAGAATCTGTCCGTAATCTATGAAAAATCCATATATCTCATTCCATGGGTTCATGCATGCTAGTTTATGATATATTATTCTATTTTCAAGAAAATAATACATGTTTTACAAGTTCATGCAAGCAAGCTATAATTCATGATATCCATGTACAAGCAAGTTATATTCATGAAAACCATGGGCAGCAAGTGCCACTTATTTTACATGTTCATGTTTTTTTTGGGATTTGCTTAGTTAACCGAGAAGGCTCAGATAGCCTGAAACTACGTAGCCACCGTAGGATAAGGGTTGTCAGCAAGGAGGCAACACCTTCATTATGCAGTTTGGATCCTTATATGCTTATTATTACTTAAATCTCATATCCCTGGCAAGGTGTGAGTGTTCTGCTGATAGGACGCAAGTACCAGATCATGTTGTTGGTTATACTATAGCACTCCCCACGTTACAAGCAGTTATATATACATGTATTTTCATTGATTTACTGTTTTCAGACTTTACTTATATGTATTCATGTTCATGTTCATGTCCAGGTTTTCAGTTTCACTTCTTATCATGTTATTCCATGTCCCGTGTTATTTCTTTCAGTTGCTTTACATACCAGTACATTCAATGTGCTGACGTCCCCTTTCTATTGCCCGGGGGCCTGCATTTCACGATGCAGGTATTGATTGACAGGACAACAGATTTGCTCGTTAGGACATTGCTCGTATCAGCTTTTGGTGAGCCCCATCTCATTCGGGGTTGTGTCTTTACTTCTATTTATGTCAGTTATGCATTTAAGGTATGCCGAGGGCCTTGTCCCGGTGAACTTAGCGGAGACGATTCGTGTCGAGGTTTCATAGACTAGTCGGTTGTCATGTTCGGTTGAGTTGGCCTTAATGGCTACATTACCATAATTCTGCATTCATGAAATAATAATAATAATAATATTTTCAGACTTAAGATTATTGAACTCCATGTTTTCACAATTCATGCATGTTTACTTTATATTCCGCATTAATTCATGTCCCATGTAGACTTGGCAAGTCATGTAGTTCGCTCGGTCACATGCAGCAAGGCACTGAGTGCCGTGCTACGCCCAGGCCATGGTTCGGGGCGTGACAAAGCTTGGTATCAGAGCCTAGGTTCAAGTGTCTTAGGGAGTCTATGAAACCGTGTCCAGTGGGGTCACTTTTATATGTGTGTGCGCGCCACACATATAAATAGTTGACCACCAAGACATTTAAGATTGTCTCATTTCTTTCAACTCTAAATCGTGCAATAGAGCTATGTTATCAGAAATCAATTGAGCTCGTGCATTGTTTCCCATTCTACCGAATACGCCTTGTCTCAACGGATGAGGGAGATGTAAATCTAATCATTATCGATATGTTGCTTTCAGATGGAATCATCAGGAATTATTCTAACTCATGCCATGAAGCTTAGAGTAGTAAGTGACATTTTTTTTCTATCGAATTCTGGACGAATCGAATGCGTAAGCGATGAGAAGGAAATTTAAGACCAAGACTCACCAAATGGGCCTGGTGTGTTTAACAGATGGTAATACCATTTTTTTTGACAAGTTTCGGTATGGTAGTACATGTAGGCTATTTACCTTACATAGTAAGTTTATTTGGGTTCTTTGACCATGGAGCTATACTATAAGGATGATAGCTAAGATTTAAGACCCTACAACGTAACATGTTATGAAGTTAACCACGAGCAGATGATATTAAATTTCTAGGGATAGTTTTTAGATTATTTAAGCTTATTCAAATCAGACCTAGAAAGTATGACGTTAGTAAGTTACTACAAGAAAGCAAATATTTCTATGAGATAAAAAGATATGATAGTTCCCTCTTAGGGTTATGTTATTAAGTATTTTATCCACGATGTGTATAGTATGGTATAATTTTGAAAGTGAGGGTTAGTTGTTCCAATTTCTCGTTTGAGACAGATGAAATTTCCCTAAGTGTGATCTATGCCTATAGTTCAGAAAGATAGTATACAATCCAAGAATAGAGTCAGATGAGGAGGAAAAGTTAGAAGTAACCTTATGTTTCACTTTAGTACTCAGAGAAGAATTAGAGAATATGATACTAGCAAGTGGTAACAGAAGCTTAGTAAGTAAGTTTGAGTAGATATAGTGAATTAGAAATTTTCAGCAGAGTTAGTAGAAGTATGATTTGAGTTACTTAGTCAAGTTAATACTAGTGAGTGGGAAAGCGTCTAAATACACCGAAGGCGCGTTAGAACCCAAAGGGTTTAAGTTAAATTCGAGGTATAGACATGGGTGAAAGAAGAAAACCATCTAAGCAGTAAGAGAGCAAGCTATAGAAGAAGAGCCTTTAAGAATTATCAGAAAAGAGTTTTCCCCAAGACTGACAAAGCCAGGTTATGCCAGTTATGTACATTAGAAACCCATTCATTTAAGTAATACAATTTTTCCACTAAGTAAGACTTGCTTGAAGTAAGCTAAATAAATGAGTCGTCAGTATTTTAGAGGAAATTAGCGGAACCACTAGATGACCACTTATCGCTAACTTAAGGGATCCACAGGCTTTAGACGTCTACTTTGAACTAAGGGGGAGATAATATGATAAGGTGTCGATATAGATGTCGTGTTTCGTAAGTTGATAGGCATCAGAGGATAATGTCAGAAGATCACAGTTTCATGTAGCCAAGATAAGGTGCGTAGAAGACGATTTTTGTTATGCCCGTTGAGATCAAGTACTAGGTACTTATGTTATGAGATAAAGTTCTAGATCGAATAGCGGGTTTTAAGGGTGTAACGTTTCCAATTCCAGAATAATTCATGCACTATGTAGTACCAATGCCCAAACGTACTCTACACATGCCTAGCATACCTATCTTATGCCCTTGTTAAAGCTTTACACTCCATGCTTAAGATACAAGAATTAAGACTCCATACGATAGTAAGCTATGCAAGGGAGTGTTATTTCATGTTTCTCACATCAGGTTGTACTCATGTCCAAGGTTAAAGACCGCATTCATGTCTCACGTATCTATCGTGCTTTTATACCCATGACCACGTTCTAGCTTCTAAGTGCTTTCCGAATATGATGTTGATTTTGATAATGATTGAGGAGAAGGTAACACAATAGTTTAAAGACTAAGAATCCTATGGAATGCCCACCGGTCCTTGAACAAGGGAAAAATGCCTTAGGTAAATGATTTATTTCAACTCCAAAGATATGCTACCTACGTTCTCACGTACTCGTGCCCACGACCGACTTCTTTGAGCATCCACATATAGAAATAGCATAATAGTGGGGTTGGTAGGTAATGATAAGAGTAAGTCAAGATGGATGTCCTACCCACGATTCTACGTAACTCATGCTTATGTTCCTCTGGCTACTGTTTTAAAGCAGCTCGTAGCTTGGCACAAAGGATGCCATTTTCTTTTCCGAAGTACCTATGCCCTGTTTAAGTTCAAGGTAACTTTCTACTTATGCCTTAGGTGCTTGACGAACGAAGCATTCATGCCTATGATCCTTTCCTTCATGAGTCTTATTTTATAATGAGGGTGTCGACTTATAGTAATAAGAGTAAACTATGTCTAACCATGTCCCATTATGTAAGTATAGCTGAGTTCTAAAAGTGATATCTTATCCATCCCTATGTCTCTAAGTACTCAAGAGTGAAGCCTACAACTTATACTCCATTTAAGTCACACTTATGTCTTATTCACACTTCAATATTCATGACCTAATGTCCAAATGTCAGGGTATGTAGCTTCAAAGTACTTATGTAAATGTCGTGTCTCTCATGCCCCATGCCATGCTACTCATGTATTCATGTCTTATGCCATATTATTCCCATTTCCATGTATACATGTTCCATGTTATGTTCTTCAGTCTGATGTACCCATGCCACGTCTATCTTCGAAGATGAAATGTCTGATTCATATGAATGATCCCTTTCTCTCACTCCTTAATGATCCGCTTACAATAATAAGCAAGGTAAGCCAAGATATTCATATCTATGTTTCGTAAGCGAACAAGGTAAGGTTCGAAGTAAGATATGTTCCAAGTTCATAGTGAGATCCCTTCGTGTATTCTATGGTACTAATTATCTCAAAAAATATTCTACTCGATTTGATGTATCATGTCATGCCTACGCTAGAGCTTTATGAATACCTATGTTAGAATCATATTCCTAGTAAATGACTCAACTCTATCTCATTCGCACGGAGTTGCACTTACATTCAGAGCCTAAGTCGTACTCTTATCTCGTATGTCTATCGTGGTAACACATGAACATCTATGATCAAGTCTCTAAGTGTTCAGATCCTACCTGCGCTCAGTATTCAACCCTCATGTTGTAACAATTATGTTTTCGACATTCAGATCTCATGTTGATGTCCATGTTTACACGTGTTTGTATCTTATAAAAGTTTAGCACTCATGTTTTCATGCCAGCCAATCTTCATGTATTTATGTCCCACGTCATGCTCCTCACGTCCAGGTAATCATGTCATGTTCGTGCCTATTTTCCAGTACTCATGTCATTCATGCCTACAAATTCTCTTCCAAACCCCATGTATAGTAATCATGTAATCATTCAGCCAATAATCATGTGTTCAGGCCAGCTCAGTATTCATGTTAGCCACATTCAAGATTCAGTAATTAAGATTATGCCACATCATACGTATTAAGATACCCTGTGAGGTTTATGTTGATACTTTAGTTAGCTGACAGGCGTTTGAGAAATGTCATGAGAGTCCGAATTACGAAGGAAGTCCTGCCATAATTTTCGTAAATTCTAGAGTTAGTAGTAACTCTTAATCATTATTTATGAATCGAGGACAATGGTTTCATGATTCTAGTTCATGTAGGTGCTACTCAGTTTCATGTTCCTATGTACATGTTATATGTAATCACGTATTCAGTTCTCATGATCCATGACCATGTTTTCATGTAATCATGTCAAGCTCTTATGTTTCATGTCATTTTCATCACGTTCATGTATTCATGCCATGTCCAGTCCCATACCTAACCAAGACCCATCATTCGAGGACGAATGATCCCAAGGGGAAGATATTGTAACACCTCGTATCTTAGAACTCATGTTAGGCTCGTAACGTTAGAGTTTTAGAGAAAAATTTGAAAGTTTGTACGTATTACGAAAGTGGTTGACCAGCCTACTTCGGGCACCCGTAACTCCTTGATTAGTTGATAATTTGAGAAAACTTAAAACATGAAAGTTGTAGCCCTTTGGAATATCTTTCCAACGGTATCTTATGGAGCTCAAACGGAGCTCTGTGCTAAGAGTTATGCCTGTTTTACTATCCTTTGGTCGGAGCAGAATTTTCAGATTTTGGGTTACGTTTTTAGCCTTTTCCTACTCGAATTGGGAATCCTTATTTTATTATTGTATGAAGTAAAAACGTCCCTAACACTATTCTAAACCCTAAGAGACTATTCTTTTCTCTCTACCTCCATCCCTAAAGAACCTAGACACTTCAATCTTGCAAGAAACTCATTCTTGCAATCAAGAAAATCAAGAAACCTTCAAGAATTTGGTTTGGCAATCTAGTTTCCTAAGGTTTCCTCCAAGGTGAATATTTTAATCAAGAACCTTTGTATTCTATAAGATTTATCATTTATAAAGACTAGAATAAATCGATCCATCCTGTTACCCTATAAAAATCAAGAGTTGTAAAAAGTTGGAGAAAACTCTATTATTTTTCTGTTGAGTTTCATTCCGACTAGCCATATTAATTTGGTGTTTCCCGATAATCTAACCGTTGGATCAAGCCCAAATTTTAACTGAGTGTTCATAACACATAAGACTGAAATATGAAAGGTGGAGATTGGATTTGGAGGTCCGGAGAAGTACCCTTTGAGCCACGAACAGTAGCTACGAAAATCAGTGAAAATCCTCTCAAGGTTTCCAAATTCAAAGCTTTTGGAATTCTTCTTCAAAGATTCAGACTTTTCTTCAAGTTTTGGAGCGATTAAGGTATGTAAAGTTACTATCTACGTGTGGGAACGTCATTGTTCTTCCTCACGCCTCATAATCCATAAATTATGATTCTCTGCGAAAATAAGGTTTCTATACCATGCTCATGATAACCCTAGGTCCATGTCCATGATTATAGTATGTATGAATTGTTATGATTCCATCATTGAGTTCTTAATATTTCTTTATGATTATTAAGAATCTGTCCGTAATCTATGAAAAACCCATATATCTCATTCCATGGGTTCATGCATGCTAGTTTATGATATATTATGCTATTTTCAAGAAAATAATACATGTTTTACAAGTTCATGCAAGCAAGCTATAATTCATGATATCCATGTACAAGCAAGTTATATTCATGAAAACCATGGGCAGCAAGTGCCACTTATTTTACATGTTCATGTTTTTTTGGGATTTGCGTAGTTAACCGAGAAGGCTCAGATAACCTGAAACTACGTAGCCACCGTAGGATAAGGGTTGTGAATCCAGGAGGCAACACCTTCATTATGCGGTTTGGATCCTTATATGCTTATTATTACTTAAATCTCATATCACCGGCAAGGTGTGAGTGTTCGCACGATAGGACGCAAGTACCGGATCATGTTGTTAGTTATACTATAGCACTCCCCACGTTACATATGATTTGTATATACATGTATTTCCATTGATTTCTTGTTTTCGGTTATTTACTTATATGTATTCATGTTCATGTTCATGTCCAGGTTTTCAGTTTCACTTCTTATCATGTTATTCCATGTCCCGTGTTATTTCTTTCAGTTGCTTTACATACCAGTACATTCAATGTGCTGACGTCCCCTTTCTATTCACGGGGCCTGCATTTCACGATGCAGGTATTGATTTACAGGACATCAGATTTGCTCGTTAGGACATTGCTCGTATCAGCTTTTGGTGAGCCCCATCTCATTCGGGGTTGTGTCTTTACTTCTATTTATGTCAGTTATGCATTTAAGGTATGCCGAGGGCCTTGTCCCGGTGAACAGTTTAGCAGACAGATTCGTGTCAGAGGTTTCATAGACTAGTCAGTTGTCATGTTCAGTTGAGTTGGCCTTAATGGCTACATTACCATAATTCTGCATTCATGAAATAATATTAATAATAATATTTTCAGACTTAAGATTATTGAACTCCATGTTTTCACAATTCATGCATGTTTACTTTATATTCCGCATCAATTCATGTCCCATGTAGACTCGACAAGTCATGTAGTTCGCTCGGTCACATGCAGCAAGGCACCGAGTGCCGTGTTACGCCCAGGCCATGGTTCGGGGTGTGACAGAGTTTTGCCTGCGAAACTTTAGCCTTAAAAACTCTGCCTTAAGGTAGAATTTAGCAAGCAAAACTCTGCCTTAAGGCAGAATTTTAAGGTAGAATTCTGCCTGAAGTAGGCAAATTCTGCCTGCAGGCCTAACTTTAGCCCGAATAGGCCTAAGTTTGCTATAAAACTCTGCCTTGCGTTTTTTTTTTTTTACTGAGTCGGATTCGAACCTCCAACCTCATGGTATTAGGGGAAGGGCAAAATTAAAGACCACCAATTTGAGGGACAAAAATTAAAGACCAACCCAAAACAAGGGCATTCCTGCGAATTGCCCAAAAATTTTCATGTATATCTGCACCACAAATACATGTAAAAACACGTTGAAATTTTAGGCATGTGCGTCTGAACAAAATATAATAATTTCTTTAAATTTCAACAATTCAACACACATTTCAACAATTCAACACACTCTAAATAAGTTTAAATTTGAAACATAAGTTCCAATATCATAAAGGACACCCCCAATCATCAATTTATCAAAAACATAACAAATCTAACAAATTCATTTAACACCATTGTTAATTTTTTTGTGCCTGCACTTTAGTCATGCATACGTGCATGAACTACACGAAAAAATGGTCTGAACAAGGAAAACCAAGCAAACACAGTCACTAATATCTGAAAGTTATCTAAAAAGTGGGTATTCGTGAGAAAAAAATTAAGGTGGGTACTACTTAAATGGGGCGACCAAAATAGGGCGCCCCGTTAAAATTTTACCATATATGTAAGAAAAAAATAATATCCAAGAAATAAATGTGTACGTGAAGTGTGAACTTATTGGTAAATGCAAGAGTAATTTATTTCCTTTGCAAGGGAAAAAAAAATGGAAGACGACGAATAAATTTTGCAAGAAAAAAAAAAAACAAAGAAATAGCTCGGAATCTTTAAAGTGTACCTCAAGTTGACTTGCTTATAATTGAAGCATAGATGTAGTTGCAGAAGAGAGCAAAACAATTGTTCTTGCAGATTAAAAAAAAGGGCAGAAAATATTAGCTATATATGAGGAATAAAAGGATAAGAAAATAAATTTCTTTCTTGGAAGAAATCAACGTACCTGTGAAAGTGTTTCGTTAAATGCAAGAATATGTAAGCGTCTGGCAGTTATCTGCGAAGGAAAAAATAAATAAGAAGATGACTAATGAAAAAATCTCTAGTGTAAATTTTCACGACCTTTTCCCCTTTTGCACTACCATGCATCATAAATTAAAAAGAAAGTTTATGTCATTGACTGAACACATAATTGCGAATGTAGGTTATACAATGAAATGACAACAAGAGCATACCTAGTGTAATCCCACAAGTAGGGTATGGGGAGAGGCAGTCCGGTGCACAATGTATGAAAAATAGGTTTTAGAAGTAATCTGATTTTGATAGAGTAATCTCTGTCCTTAAAATTTAAGCCTCCCACTTCACTGCTGCAGGGATGGTGGCAGAATTCCTCCAGGATTTTACAAAGCCTCCGAAATTCGCATACCAGCAATTAATTCGAATTTCCCACAAGAACAGAATGTTGTAATTTGTAGTGAAAGCAAAAGAGAGAAGAATAGAAAGTCTGTAATTGTTCATCAGTTTTGAAACAGTACTAGGTATTTATAATATCTTAGGAATCTGTTCGCAACAGACACATCCATTCAAAGAGACTTTTCGTAACAAACACATCTTTTAGAGTGACTTTTCTTTTCTGAAAAGAGTGACTTTTTTACTTTGAAAAAAGTGATTTTCTTCTATGTGAAAAGAGTGACTTTATTTTTAAAAAAAAGTAACTTTCTTCCCTCTGAGCTAATCCATCAACACTAACTAATATAACAATCCCCCACTTAGTTAGTGATTAATGTTGTTATTGAGATTTATGCATATAGTTGGTCTCTTTCGAGTTGAACCTTCTACTTGTAGAAACGATTCAAATCCTTGTCGAAATTGATAGTTAGATTAATTTCTATTGAACTACAATTCCTTAATGACAAAGTCGGAAAAGCTTTATACACATGAATTGTAACAACTTCACAACTTGTTTACCTAGAGTTTTAGCACCCGATTATGGCCTTGTGCTACCTCCTGAATTCACAAACACTTTACCAAATTTGTCCCCCCAACTTTGGCCGAAGCGGCACCACTTCAAGTGTTTATATAGGTGAAGTTTTAAACCAAATCCTTACCTTGGACTTTACTTAATTCTCAAACCGAACTCTGTTTCTTCATTAAGAGTACTTTTGTACTCACCCTCCTTTTTCTAAGTACTAAATTTTTGTACTTGTTAACAGTCCTGTGAGAATAACTTCTTGTTACCTTTTGAACCTTTAGTACTACTGTAGAGCAATAGTAGAGGTAAGGTTCCCATTACCCGTGACAATATAATTTGCTTTAGACCCAAGCGCTCATAGTGCTATAATCATTCCTCTCGAGAGGTCCTTTAGACATGACATAAACAGCTGGTGATAATTCCACCAACATTCAGTTATCTTCTACATGATTCAAGCAATATGTCTAGCTTTTTATTTTTGCTAAATGCCTTAGACACAGTTGCTTCATTATAACAGTGCAAAGAGAACAATTGATTTCCATTGTGGCCACAACTTTATAATAACTTTTCCATCCACTTTGTATCTCTTTCTTCATCTATAAATTCAAATTTCATAAAGAAATGAGTAACCCACTTCTGTTTCTTAGAAGCTCATGAAACTGCTTCTCCATCCAAAATAGGATCCAGTTAGACGCTAACCTATTATCATTTACACTAGTTATCCAGCTAGCATCATAATATCCTTCAATATTAAAAAGATATGTTTTAAAATAAGGCAAAGGTTTTGTCCTTTTAAGATAAGCAAGTATCCTTACGATACTTCTCCAATGTTCACTTCTACGATTATGAGTATATTTCGATATTCACAAATATCAAAGGCAAAACCTAGTGCAATTAAACTCAGAAACCATTAAATTACCACTGCACTAGCATAGTCTTATTGACTATTCTCAATCAATTTATAAAACCTTCAAATTGAGTATAAATTTCCTAATACCCAAATAATTAAACACCCTGGAAAGAACCTTTTCAATGTAGTAATATTCACATAAAATGAAACCCCCACTACATTTTTAATTTTGATACCTAAGAGATAGTATCAACTTCTCTCAAATCTTTCATCTAGATTTGAGCGTTCAAAACTTCTGAGTTTCATTCATGCCTTGTATATTAGTTCTTATAGCACGTCACCAACTTAAAAATATATTATCACTCTGTAATCCTTTATAGCACGTCACCAACATAAAAATATATTATCACTCTGTAATCCTTTGTGAACTTGAAATCCATTTATCCGCTCCGTTATGTATAAAAATCATTTGATAATATTACCTTATCAAATTTTCATCCTTTTTGGAGCTTGCTTAATCCATACAACAACCTTATAACTGTCTTCTCATTGCCAAGAAGCATAACCTGAAACCATTGCGTCACGTCTTTTGATCCTCATCCAGATTCAAGACAATAGTATTTTATTTAATACTTTATTTGTACTTCCATCAACTAAAACAGAATTTAAATTTTTATTCTCAGTAAGTCCTCCACTCCTCCTAGGTTCAATAGGATATTCAATCTCTTTTCTTTATCCAAAGAAGAAACAAGTTTCATACTACATATTTTCCAGAGTTAACATACTCTTATTCACAATTACCGTAATATCATTCTGACTTACTACATTATGAATGATCGTTGTAGTATTATCTTGGGTTAATTTCCGATTAAAAATTTATATATTTATAAATAAATTATTATGCTTCATTGGAAAGTACTTCACATCCTCGATCACTTCGTAGGACACCTTTTTTTTTCTTTTTTTTTTTTTTTTTTTTTCTAGTGGCTTTTCCACTAGTCCTTAGTAACCCTTGAACATTAACCATGACCTTTTGTTCAAACGAACAAATGTATATCTTCACTCATCCAAACTAATATAAAAAATATTTCATGATCTCAAGAATAAATATTTCAAGTATCATTGTAAGCTTAATTCATGCCTTACTATCTTGAAAATAATCATTCACATATTTCATGCATTCAACCAAGTTATATAACCAACTAATTAGTTTCATGGTATGCAATTAAAATATATCTTGAGATCATCACATAATAAACACCTACCCTAACATTCATAAAAACTGAATTTCATAAATCATAAAAGGTAGAAAATTAAAAGACGAGCATAGTAAGAAAATAGAACCCTTATTTTACTTTCATCGAACCACCAATTTTCGAACAGCGCAACGATGCAAGACAGTTTCCTTAGATCTGCACCTCTTCGTGATTTGGGTTCTCTTTAGACACACGTTCAATATTCTTCTAAAATCCACAAAGACGTCTTGTCATCATTTGTGCTTTCTGTATTATATTTATCCATTTCTCTCATCTGGCATCCAAACTGAACATTCTTCCCATTTAGAAGGCGTTTGGCCATGAAAATCAAATATTTTTCACTTTATTTGGAATTTTGGAGTTGGATTTAAAGATGAAGTTGTGTTTGGTTATAGTTTTTGCAAATAATATTTGGTTGTTTAATGTATTGAAAGTGAAAAAAGTGAAGAAAAAAAAAGTGAAAACAAGGTTTTGGTTGTTTTTCAAATTCCTAATACAACTTCAAGTTGTATTTGAGATGTTCATGGCCAAACACTGATTTCCAAATAAAGTGAAATAATTTTGCGGAAAAAAGTAAAAAACTTTCATGGCCAAACGATGACTGTGTATGAGGGCTACTGGTTATTTGATTGTGATAGTCAAACTTTGGATTTTAAGAGGGCCTCCACGAAGCAGGAAGTTTGTTCTTTAGAACTTAGAAGTGATAATCTCATTTTCTTGACCCAACTGATCATAAATAAGTCTTACATTCACTGCTTCCGCTAATTTGGTGGGAGAACAATTTCTAAAATTTAATCATTAGCAGTATGTTGCTAACCTTTTTCTCAGTTGGATCATGGGTAGTAAGGTACTATCCTTATACAACAAACTCAACAGGAATGGAGCATTGACCGTCCTCTATCGTTTAAAGCCAGACAAACTTTTTAATGGATTTTCACAATCGCATAATGTAATCCATTCTCTACATAGAAGAACTCTAGGCCGACAACAATTATTTCACATAGTTACGAAGAAAGAAATTGAAAGGTATAGGCACGGAAGCAGTCTAGTACAAATGACAACACAATCCAAAATCAAGAACAATACACATGATATAAAAGCCATAGCAGAATCAATGATATGGATGAATGAAGTAAATGAGTGCATATGCAATGCAATGAAATGCACTGGCCAACTATCCGTCATCGTACACATATGCTACGGACGGAAATACTTCACTTCTCGATAGTCATGACCCATGGGGCACCCGCGAAGTTCATGTACCAGTCACTCTGCACACAGCCCAGAGATGACTTCCACAATACTAGCCACTCCACACACAGCCCAGAGATGACTTTTTGTTAAAGGCTATGCATCCACTAAACCGTATATGAGGGACCTGGTTATCTACCAGTTCCCTGAGACAATGCAGTAAGAAAATAACACAAGATTTTTACATGGAAAACTCTTTGTTCAAGGGATTAAAATCCACGACCTACCCCAGTAGGATTTCAACTCCACTAACCGAGCAAACTCAGGTTACAGCTCTATTGCAAGTTAGAAGTTAACTCCCATAACCCTTCACCCTTACAATATCGCTTATGCAACCCTCACACTTGACTGCCCCTAGCCAAGCACACTAATACACCTAGACTAACTCTAGCCCAGTGTACCACTCAAAGTTCTTTTAAAGACACTTTTCCAACAAGCAACCTTTGAGAATTCAACTAATACGCCTAGACTCACTCTAGCCTAGCGTACCACTCATGGGCACACCTTGAGAATTCACCACAGTGACTAACACTAGCCATCCATACACTAATACAACTAAGCTAACTCTAGCCTAGTGTACCACTCAAAGGCTTGAGGAAACACATTTCCAACAAGTAATTTTTTAGGCTTCAAGACACCTACAATCAACTACTTTTTAAGGAAGATTAGGTTTACAGTTTAAGCACAAAAGAACAAAGACCTAACAGTCCTAGAACTCAACACATCTTTAGTTGTAGAGAACATGTCCTTAGCTTGGATCTGCTAACGCCTTGTTCTTGTACACCCTTTGGAGAGTGGAGACTTGTACTTGAAATCAACATTTTTGTGCAACAGTGAATCTTCACTTGAACATGATATTTGTATATGTAGAGGAAAAGTGAAGGTGTGTAGAGGAAGAGTGAAGGGCTGACGGCCACAAATCAACTCTCTTCGTACTAGTCTTCTTTGCCTTTGCCTGCCTTTGTGTCGACGGCTTTACAGCCGTAGAGTTGACTTTTCAATGATCCAAGGACCTGGTCCATCATTTGGAGCAACCTGGTCCCTCATCTATTCTTGAACGGGCTGTAACAACTCTCTTTGTTGTCTTCTTTACTGCCGCAATGTCGATTTTTTCGATTGTTCAGTTGACCAAGCAATCACCGGGACACGATCCCCGTCCCCGGTCCTCTAAAGACGTATTTAGTCCCTCTCAAGATGTATATGGACCCTCTGAGGACGTATCTGGTCCTTCATATATGAACATATCTTGCTGGGAACCTGATCTCATCTGGTCCCTCTGAACATGTATCTGGTCCTTGATATATGAACATATCCTGCAGCTTATGTAATGACTAATTGTATCTGATTCTTCAAGGAGCATGTCAACATAGCAGTACATGAGATATCAAGAAGAGGTCAAATGCAACAAGTGAACATGATCATATCTGGTTTATTAAGGTTTGTCAAATCATCAAAACATAAGGTATCAAAACTCATCGCTTTCATATCAACCTGCACACAATCTTCCACTCCGATCACAATCTCAGATGTTTCCTTTCTCACTTATCATCACCAATACCAAGTCACAGTTCATATCAATGTATCATGTAAGATGTGTACGAATGCTATGCATGATATCAATATCAAGTGTAAATCATAATCAAGATCTCATTCGTGCCTTTACATGAGCACACATTACAATACCAATCCTAAATCATTATCCTTTCCTTTTCCTATGATAAGTGACATGATAATTGAGAAGTGACGATCACAAACACAACATAGTGAACGAGCGACGATCCCAACACATCACACATGGAGACAAACGAATCAAGATAATAAGGCGACAAGCCCACATAGTAATAACAATACCAACCTAAGAGTATTCATCTTTATCCTTCAATAACTAACTCCTACATATGCTTCACTAATTGGAGTCTAAACTAAAAGTAAGTCGTAACTTACCTCGATGCCGAGCTGGTGCCACGAACCGTCAAACGTTCGCCTTGGCCATCCAAAGAGCCTCTGAATACT
Organism: Lycium ferocissimum; assembly: GCF_029784015.1. NCBI lineage: Eukaryota > Viridiplantae > Streptophyta > Magnoliopsida > Solanales > Solanaceae > Lycium > Lycium ferocissimum. The sequence continues at coordinate 67,488,937 of NC_081347.1, forward strand.
CAAAGTCTACTCATTATCGAAATCTAAGTTAGAAACAGAGATTAACGATACTCATATTGCTATACATTCGTTCAAATCGAAAATCAACTATAGAAAGGGGGAAATCGGATCCACGAGGGTAAAACGGGAATTTCAAAATTGGAAAATGGTAACCCAACGTCTAGAAGTTCAATTCCACTCTCACTTGCTAATTAAACTCAATTATTGATCAATTTCATCATTTAAGAGAAAACTCCAAAAATTAGGAATAAACCCTAAATATCCCAAAATCAATTCCTCAATCTAAGTTAGAGATTCAAGCTTATTACCTACTAATTCATGAAATTCCATATTTAGACTAGCCAAATTCATCAATTAAACTAATATTCATAGCATAAGATTCAAGTATCAAAGTTAAGGTTGAAAACTCATCTTTTCCAACTATCTTACTAGTTTCCACCATAGATTCTAGCTTAGGAAGATAGATAAACATAATACAAGGTGAAAGAAACTTACCCCAAAATGAAATAACTCTGAAAGCTCTTCAAATAGCCCTTAAGTCACTCAAAGGTTTAATTTTGGGAATGGGAAAAAAGTGGTTCAAAATGGGTCATTTAACACTTTCTGATTTAGCGACATTCGCTTCCGCGACACCACATCCACTCAAGCAATCTCGCCTCTTCGGAGAATCGTCCGCTGGGGTGGACCTCATTAAAAATCCAAACCTCGCTCTGCGGGCCAGATCTTGCTAAGGCGGACCCGTAGGGGCGCAACTAGTCTCGCTGGGGCGAGACACCAGAAACCAGCAAAATCTAGTTTCCACCAAGTTCAACCTCAAATCCCGACATTCATCCGAGGCCTCCCGGATACAAACCAAACATGTAAACATATGTAAAATATGCTACGAACTTACTTGTGGCCTCAAAATTTTTAACGGAGGTCTACTTGACCGGGTCAACCCTCAAACGGCCAAAACCAACTCTCCAACCAATGATACAAAACTCTCCCGAATGCCTCGGGAACTAAATCGAATACCCCCACCAAGTCATAATCGATCCTCCGAACCTCACGAAATTGACATAATTTTGAAAAAGGTCCGTTTATCCAAAAGTCAACTATTGGTCAAACCTTTTTCACTCAAAAGCTCTGACTACCTCAAATCATTCTAAAACTCACCCGATGACCTCGGGAACTGTGTCGCCCATCCTCGCGGGTTAAAATCATACCAACAGGACTCGAGAAATGGTCGATGGGGGAAAAAAGGGTCAAAAGTGCAATAACGACCAAACGGGTCGTTACATCTAGTCTGTAGGTATTGAAAAAGATCTAGACACATCATAGAGAAGTGCTACAGACTCCATGGGTATCCAGCTGATTTCAAATTTACCAAACCAAAGAGAACTGCTTCTTGTGTTCAAGCTGACAACCCTTCAATCTCTCATTCCTCTTCTCATTATCGGTATGTCTATCATGATATGAATCCATATCAACATCAACATCTAGTACATATGTTACAAAACAACCATCTTTCATCTTCACCCCAACGAATATTTTAAACATCCCGGGTATTCCCGTTTTTTGG
>NC_081347.1:67490597-67539131 GCF_029784015.1 Lycium ferocissimum
AAAAAAGCCACCCTAGTAATAACAATCCCAAACCCAAAGGTATTTCTTTATCCTTGATAACAAACTCCATATCTTTAATTGGAGTCTAAACAAAAAGTAATCAACACCTCGATCCGGGGGGGTCCACGAAGGGTAAAAACGTTCCTTGGCCCCCCAAAAGAGCCTTTGAATACCAAAGTCATCTTATCAAATTAAAGTTAGAAAGGGGTTCGATACTCTATTGCTATACTTGTTCTCGAAAATCAACTATAAAAAGGGGGAAATCGGATCCACGAGGGTAAAACGGGAATTTCAAAATTGGAAAATGGTAACCCAACGTCTAGAAGTTCAATTCCACTCTCCACTTGCTAATTAAACTCAATTATTGATCAATTTCATCATTTAAGAGAAAACTCCAAAATTAGGAATAAACCCTAAATATCCAAAATCAATTCCTCAATCTAAGTTAGAGATTCAAGCTTATTACCTACTAATTCATGAAATTCCATATTTAGACTAGCCAAATTCATCAATTAAACTAATATTCATAAGATAAGATTCAAGTATCAAAGTTAAGGTTGAAAACTCATCTTTTCCAACTATCTTACTAGTTTCCACCAGATTAGAATTTTTAGGAAGATAGATAAACATAATACAAGGTGAAAGAAACTTACCCCAAAATGAAATAACTCTGAAAGCTCTTCAAATAGCCCTTAAGTCACTCAAAGGTTTAATTTTGGGAATGGGAAAAAAGTGGTTCAAAATGGGTCATTTAACACTTTCCTCGATTTAGCGACGTTAACTGCCTCCGCGACACCACATCCACCAAGCAATCTCGCCTCTTCTAGAATCGTCCGGCGGGGTGGACCTCATTAAAAATCCAAACCTCGCCTCCGCGGGCCGCATCTTGCTAAGGCGGACCGTGGAAGCCAGCTAGTCGCCGGGGCGAGACACCAGAAACCAAGAAAATCTAGTTTCCACCAAGTTCAACCTCAAATCCCGACATTCATCCGAGGCCTCCCGGATACAAACCAAACATGTAAACATATGTAAAATATGCTACGAACTTACTTGTGGCCTCAAAATTTTTAACGGAGATGCAACGGCCAAGGTCAACCCTCAAACGGCCAAAACCAACTCTCCAAACCAATGATCTAAAAACTCTCCCCAGAATGCACCAAGAACTAAATCGAATACCCCCACCAAGTCATAATCGATCCTCCGAACCTCACGAAATTGACATAATTTCGAAAAAGGTCCGTTTACCCAAAAGTCAACTATTGGTCAAACCTTTTCACTCAAAAGCTCGACTACCTCAAATCATTCTAAAACTCACCCGATGACTCCTGAATCGTGTCGCCCATCCTCGGCGGTTAAAAATCCGTACCAACGGGACTCGAGAAATGGTCGATGGGGGGAAAAAGGGTCAAAGTGCAATAACGACCAAACGGTCGTTACATCTAGTCCGTAGGTATTGAAAAAGATGCAGTACACGTGAGAAAGTCTTCACCTACATGGGTATCCAGCTGATTTCAAATTTACCAAACCAAAGAGAACTGCTTCTTGTGTTCAAGCTGACAACCCTTCAATCTCTCATTCCTCTTCCTCGGCCAACGGTATGTCTATCGCCATGTATGAATCCATATCAACATCAACATCTAGTACATATGTTACAAAACAACCATCTTTCATCTTCTACCCCAATATCGATATTACCTTGTTTGAAGAAAATCCGGCTATGCACGTATTTCTATGGTGTTTTTGTGTAGTTCTATTGTTAATTATATGGATTTTAAATTTTATGCTTCATCCAAATAAGTGTTGACACTTGGATTCTAAATTCAGGGGATACTAACCCCATGACACCTCATAAACACCTCTTTCAAAATATACAACTGCTACCCAAACCAGTTTTGATCACTTTACCTAATGGATATAAAGTAAAAGTTGTATCTACATGATCTTTACATCTGAAATCTGATATTACTTTACAAAATGTCTTTCTTGTACCTTCTTTCCAGTTTAACTTGATCTCTATTTACCAATTACTTCTTCAACTTCAGTTTCATGCACTACTTACCATTTCCACCGTTATTTTGCAGACACTGAAAACTGGTAAGGCTGACAATGGATTGTATTTCCTTGATCTTAAGTCTAGTACTTCCATCTCCCCTTTAATTCCCCATAGTTGTAATGTTTCTCCTGTAGTAGTGCATGTAATACTTCATTTTCTTTCCACAACCCTATCCCTACTTGTGATTCACTATCAGATATTAATAAGATAGATTTGTCTTTGCATCAAAGATTAGGTCATATGTGATTTCATAGAATGCAGTCAATTGCTTACATTCCTGATAGAATTTCCTCCAAACAATCTTTTGTATGTCTTATATGTCCTATGAAAAGGCAGCAAAGACTGATTTTTCCTGATAGCACAAATTAATTCAACTGCTCCTTTTCAACTAGTACACATAGATACTTGAGGTCCTCACCATACAAAACCTTACAGTGGATTTAGGTATTTCCTTACCCTAGTAGATGATTATAAGAGAGTCACTTGGACTCATCTTCTCTCATGAAAGAGTAATGCATTTTCTGCTCAAAGCTTTTATTTTAATGGTCAAAACTCAATTGCATACCACTAATCAAACAATGTCTTTGAATTAGGTAGCAGTTCTGAATGAAAAACCTTCTTCAACTACGAGGTATCCTCCATAAAACTACTATCCCTCACACTCCACAACAAAATGGGGGTTGAAAGAAAACACAAACACTTGCTTGAAACTTCAAGAGCACTTTTGTTCCAGTCCAATCTACCTTCTATATTTTGGGGTGAATGTGTCCTCACATCTACTTACCTTATAAATAGATTCCCATCCTCTGTACTAATAACATATCTCTTTTTGAAAAACTGCATGGTACACTTCCTACATATTCTCATCTCAAATCTTTTGGTTGCCTCTGTTTTGCTACTTCTCCTAAGCTTGGAAGAGATAAACTTCAATCTAGATCCATCTCTTGCATTTTTCTGGGGTATCCTTGTGGAAAGAAGGGATACAAACTCTTAAATCATACTACCCTTTCTGTTTTCTTATCTAGAGATGTTATCTTCCATGAGCATGTCTTTCCCTACTTATATTTTTCTTCTTCCATCTTTCCACCAACTTCTCCTCCTTTTGTATATGCTTTCTCATCTCCCTATATTCCTCCTCGGTCCCATTATGTTGTTTCTCTTGTACCTCCCTTTTTTTCTCCTACACCTTCTCCACCCATTTCCCTAGTCCCTCCTCTACCTGCTGTCCTTACTAGACAATCAGCTAGACCTAAACATTTTCCTTCCTACCTTAATTATTTTATTTGTTCTTCTGTCATGCCATCTGCCCCTGTTTCTGATAATTCAAGAGACTTTGCTCTTGAGCTGCAATTACAAGAGCCATAAGTTTATCAACATGCTGCCTCTAATCCTGCCTGGCAAGATGCTATGTTGAAAGAGTTTCAAGCTCTTGAGGCCAAGACACATGGGATATTGTCCCTCTTCTTTCTCACAAGAAGCCCATTCCATATAAGTGGGTGCATAAAATCAAGCAGAAATCTAATGGTTATATTAAGAGGCATAAGGCAAGACTTGTCACTAGAGGTAATACTCAAAAAGAGGGATTGAATACAATGAAACCTTCTCCCTTGTTGTCAAGTTTACCACTATTAAGTGTTTTCTTTCTCTTTCTGCCAAAAGAAATTGGATTGCATGTCAACTTGATGTGAATAATGCTTTCCTTCATGGTGATCTCCATGAAGATTCCACCTGGTTTACTGGTGACTCCTCCCTCTTCTTCTTCCCAACTAGTTTATATACTTAAAAAATCTCTATATGGCCTTAAGCAGGCATCTAGAGAGTGGTTTTCAAAACTATATGAGGCTTTACTTTCTAGTGGTTACTTGTCCAACAATATGACTATTCCTTTTTACTAAAACCTCCTCCAATTTCCTCACTGTTTTGGCTGTCTATGTTAATGATATTCTCCTAGCTGGGGATGATTTAGTTGAACTTGATGCTGTCAAAGCTTTCCTTGGTGCCCAATCCAATATTAAGGATTTAGGAGATGTCCATTATTTTTTGGGTTTGGAAGTGTCCAAAACCCTTCATGGTTATTTGGTTTCTCAACATAAATTCACCACTGATTTGTTAGATGAGAGTTTCACTGCTAAAATTATACTTAAGTTGTGACACCTCTTAATTATTCTGTCAATTTATGTCCTGATATGGGTGAGAATTTTACTGATCCCACCACTTATAAAAGGGTCAATGGGAAGCTTAATTTTTTTTCAGCACACTAGACTAGACATTGCTTTCTCTGTCCAAAGATCTTAGCCAGATTTTACCAGCTCCTCAGGTCCCTCACATGCTTGTAGCTATACATGTCTTGAGATATCTCTCCTATGCACCTGCGCTTGGTATTTTTGTTGTCAAATTCCCCTAATTACTCCATCACTGCTTACTCAGACTCTGACTGCGCTGCATGTGCTCAGTCAAGAAGATCTGTATTTGCTTTTTTGATTTGTCATGGTGGCTGCCCCATCTCTTGGAAGAGTAAGAAGCAACCTACTATTTCTCTTTCCTTTACTGAAGCACAGTAGAGGGCTTTAAGGAAAGTGGTTGCAGAGATATCTTGGTTGGTTAGATTGCTAGCTGATCTTGGTTTGCCTATCTCTAGTCCTGTTCCTCTATTGTGTGACAACCAGGCTATTCTCTACATTGCTAAGTGTTGGCGAAAATACAATCGAAATTACAATTACAATTGAAAAATAAAATGAAGAAATAAAAGTATCTTCAGGCTGAGACGTGGATATCGCGCTCTCTTTAAGGTGATTCAAGCCCACTGCAGCAAATCTATCGCTCCAGCATTAATTTTTCTAACTTGTGCCCTCCAGGATACAACAGCTTGACCATGTCGTACAACTCAACAAACTCTGGACAATATGTTGAGTCCAAAGCTCCACAAAAAAGAAGACGTTCCTTAAACTAAATAAAACTCTTTTTTTTTTTTTTCTAACTCGCTTTTCATGCACTCTATATTTTTTTTTTATCTCTACTCCCACAAAGTAAGGATGATTAACTATTTATAGTTAGGAAAATCATCTTTGAATGGAATAGGATATGAATGGGGTAGTAAAGTAGGTAGATAATTGAGAATTATTATTTGGAGGTTACATGAGTTACATGACTAAAAAGGATGAATGCGGGTGAGTAATGAGTATGAGGTTACAGAGGAAATAAAAGAAAGTAATTACCACTTTCTTTGACTCTAATGGCCACTAACGTACAGGTGAAATGCAGCAACATAATTTTTCATTGAATTGATGTACTTTAATACATGTTATTTAATATTAAAATGCTCTAAAAGTCCATTAGTCTCCCACTCATTTTAATACTAAAATAAGAGAGTATATTAGTTGAAGGTAGACTATTATGCATAATGAAGGTGTTCTCTGCATTGAACCTTCGCTTAGTAAAATAATAATTTGTACTCCAGAGCTGTAGTAGTCTCAGACTTGAACTATGACTACTTTAGGGAAATAAAGAATTACTGCTTAGAGATAATAATCAAGGTGTTGACATGAGCTTTCACAGCCAGCACATTACGGCCTTGTGCTATCCCGATTTCATGAGTGCTTTTGAGAACGATCCCAATTCTCATAGGAAGCGGCCTACTTCCACACTCACATAGGTGAAATCTGCCAAGGGTGCTTCTGTAACTTAACACCCCACTCATACGAGCTACATAATTTCATTAAGAGTTTATAAACTCAACCTCCACAAATTGTTACAGAATAATGCACTCACGCCATAGAGAGGGAATAAATAAAATAGTGCATTTTCACAACAAGCCATCATTTGATTTGTTTTTCCCATTGAATCTGGTTATAGGATCTCTAGTCCCTAGGTTGGGTTTCCTTATATATGACTCATGAATTTATAGGCTTCAATCCCATCCAGCTCGATGTGCTCCAGACCCTTTCTCTTGCCAAGGCCTTGGTTAGTGAATCTACAAGATTATCACAAGATTTGACATAATCAACATTAATGGTACCACTTGTCAAATATGATATCATAGTATTGTGTTTTCTCCTTATAGATCTGTATTTACTGTTGTAATAACAGTTTTGAACTCTACCAATTGCAGCGGTGTTATCACAATGAATTAAAATAGGAGAAATTGATTTTTCAAAATAAGGTATTTGAAATAATAAATCTCTTAACCAATTCGTTTCTTCACTAGCTGAAGCTAAAGCAATTAGTTCAACCTCCATGGTAGAGTTAGCAATAATAGTTTGCTTTTTTGATTTCCAACAAATAGCACCACCTCTCAAAGTAAAAATATAGCCAGTGGTAGAACAGGAATCATTGGATAAAGTGTTCCAATCTCCATCAGAAAAGCCTTCAAGTACAGCAGGATATTTTTTATAAAACAAGCCATAAGATTTTGTACCAACTAAATATTTCATAACTCTCGTTATGGCATGCCAATGTTCATTACCTGACTTGCTTGTAAACTTGCTAAGTACTCCAACTGCATATGCAATATCAGGCCTAGTGCAATAAATCACATATCTCAAACTTCCAATCAAGCTAGCATATTCCTTTTGATTTATCACATCATTTTCACTTTGTACAGGAAACAAGTGAACACTTGAATCAAAAGGAGTTACAACATGCTTGCAATCAAGAACATTATATTTTTTTCAATATTTTCTCAACATAATGTGACTTGTCAAGGAAATTCCATCACATGTTTTAATAATTTTTATTCCAAGAATAAAACTTGCCTCACCAAGATCTTTCATATCAAAATGCCTTCTAAGAATATTTTTTAGTTTCACCAATAACATTCATGTTAGAGCCAAAGATCAATAAATCATCCACATAGAGGTAAACAATAACATGTGAATTATTCCAAGACTTATGATAGATGCACTTATCACTCTCATTTGTTTTGAAACAATTTTCAATCATGCAGGAATCAAATGTCACGACCCATTTTGCTTAGGCCATGCGGGCACTTACCTTCCCACCTCAGTAAGCGAACCCTCAACCCAACAATGAATAAATACACGAAAGAATGAAATTAAAACAACGGAAAAGAACAAATACGTAAGTCTCACGATATATCTATATATAAGTACTAGAAAGTGTGAAAAATAATAAACACCCCCAGTGTCTAGTCTGAATAGTATAAGAGCATCTAAGGAGAATAGTACAATCTGGAATACTAATACATAATGTCTATGTCTCTGAAATGAAAGTAAGACATATGATAAGAAAGCCTTTAGGGTTAGCGGACGCCATGCCCACCCTGGAAACTCGAGAGAAAGCCGAAGAGTCGATCAGCCACGGGTCACAAAAGTAGATCCGACCTGGTACTCTGCATTCATAAAGAATGCGATGGTGCGGTTAGTACAAAACAATTGATCTTTGGTCGGCATCATTGGCCGACTAAGTATAGTTAACACAATTCAGAAGATAAAGCAGATAAGCAAGGAATCTAGCAAGTACAAGACGATATAATCACAACCAAGTATCCGTCATCGCCTATGTAAAGCATCTAAACTCAAAGACATCAAGTCCGAATATATCCGATCCAATCCAATCATCAAGCATTCCAATCACCAAGTATCTCAATCAAGTCATAATGTAATACAGTGCAATGATGGAATGAATGCAATGTAATGCCATGCAAATGAGGTGTACATATGTACTCCGGACGAAAATATCGTCGTCTCGGTAGCACAACTCAGCATGACTCGCGAAGTCTAAGTGCCACCCGTCTCGGATCTTTGCCCAACAAACAGACGGGACCACGGCTACTGCTCCAGAGGAGCCTCACCAAGAGCCCATCACGGGGACTGCGAGTCCGTGCGCTAACAACGATTAGGAATATCGTGAGAATCGAACATACAACAACGATGCCGAAATAGATCATCGGACATCGACCATCTCACAATCACTCAAGTGAAAGAGTCTATCAAATATTAGTCTCACACAATCAACGATTCCGGAATTGAACCTCAGACATTGGCCTTCTCATAATCACTCAAGTAAAAGAGTTTATCAATTATCAATTTCATACAATCAACAATTCTGGAATTGATCTTCGGACATCGGCCTTTTCACAATCACTCAAGTAAAGAGTTTATCAAATATCAGTTACTCAATCAATGATACCGGATCATCACTGGGTATCGGCCATGCATCATGAATGTGTGAGAATACGTGCAATGCGTATATCAACTATCAACAATCAAGTTCAATATCACAAGTACCAACGAAGGGGTATGCCAACAATGTATCATATCACAATACCAACAGTGGTATGCTAACAATATATCAATATCACAAGTACCAACAACGGTACGCCAACAATGTATCATAGTTCAAATACTAACAACGGTATGTCGATTCTATCTCAATCAAGGCGATAACGCAGATTCCGATATCTACCAGTTACTCATGGCATCAAACTATCACAATGGAACAATGAAGCACACATAACGGGATGGATAGTCCCAACACACAACAGGGCCTAACCTAAGGCAATATCCAACCCGACTTCATACCCGAAGGTTCACATGCTGTCTCCAATAGTATAATCTAAATATGTGCTTCGCTATACAAAGTCTCACCAAAGGTAAGCTATAACCTACTTGGATTGCCGAACCGCAACACCAACAACTCACTCTTTTGCCTTGCCCTTCCGCTGAACCTCAAAACCAAAGTAGTCTAAGCATAATCGAATTCTATATTAGAAATCATGAAGAATGATACTAATATTGCTACTATTTCAATTCAGTCAATTCTAACCCTAGAAATTGAGGAAACGGGCCCACAAGGGCAAAACGGGAATTTCACCGGCAAAATACCAAATTAAGTACTAGGTAATCATAATCCAACCATTAATTGTTGATTTAGCCCAAGGATTAGCCTAATTTCTGCCCCCAAATTGGGTATAAACCCTAAGTGTTCAATCCCAAAATTCAATGTTAAAAGTGGAAGATATATGATTAATAAGCTTAGATTAGTCAATATCTAGCATAAACATCACCAATTTATCATTAATAATCCTAGGAACAATGTTCTTCTAAAACCCTCTTTCAACTCTTACCACCATGGGTTTATTAAGGGAAAAGGGGAATCTAAGAAAAGGGAAATCTAACATGATAGTGGGTTAAAGGAAGAATGAAGAAATGAGCAAGATTTACCTCTAAGATTCTCCTCTAAATATCCTTAAGAGCAGTTTCTTCAAGCTCAAATATCGAAGTGGAAAATAATGAGGGTCTAAGGCTTATTTAAGACACACTTAAATGAAAACACTGGCCCGTCACCGCCACAAGGGTATCGCGGCCACTACACCGGCTGGGGAGCCTCCACAGCGGTATGCCCAATAATACCCATGGCCGCCCCAGCGGCCAACACACCGACACAGCGGTGCCACTGTTGCGGGCACCAGATACCAGATTCCCCAAATTTTCTAATTCTTCAATCGAAATCCCGGGTTATTTCCGAGGACATCTGCTCACAAACCAAATGCTCAGATCCACACAAAAATACGCTGCGAACGCGCTCGTGGGCTCAAAATTTCTAACGGAGGCCTCGTTGCCCGAGTCAACCTCCGATGCCTTAATTCTAGTTTCCTATCCCAAGTCCCAAAATGCATCCGAATGCATTAGGAACCGAACCAAATACACATACAAGTTCTGAACAACCACCCGGACCTCTCGAAATTGACGGAATTTCGAAAAAGGTTCATTTGCCCAAAAGACAACTTTGGGTCAACTATTTTTCACTTTAAGCCTATATTTTCACCAAAGTTATCCTAATTCGGTCTAAACACCTCGAAAAGCATGTCAACGGTCCCCTCGGGTCAAAAGTAAGCTAATCAATACTCGGGAACGAGAGAAAATGCCGAAGAGACTACAACGACCAAACAGGTCATTACATCAAATTTCTTATATCATTGCTTTGGTGCATGTTTCAAGCCATATAGGGATTTAGTAAGTTTGCATACTTTGCTTTCTTGTCTTGCTTCAACAAAACCTTCGGGTTGTTCCATATAGATTTCCTCATTTAGGTCCCCATTTAAAAAAGTAGTTTTTACATCCATTTGATCAATATGCAAATCAAAAAATTTAGCTATAGCAATTAAAAGTCTTATGGATGTAATTCTAGTTACCGGAGGAAAAGTATCAAAAAATTATAGGCCTTCTAGTTGTTTAAAACCTTTAGCAACTAGGCTAGCCTTGTATTTGTCAACAGAATCATCCGGTTTTAACTTTTTTCTTAGGACTCATTTACACCCAATTTTTTTATAACCCAGTGGTAAATCAACTATTTCCAAGTTTTATTGGAAATAAGTGATCCTATTTCATCATTTACAGCCTCTTTCCAAAAAAATAGCATCATGTGAAGATAAAGCTTCTTATAAAGTGAGAGGGTCATCCCCAACATTAAAAACATAAAAATCAGGACCAAAATCTTTTTCTACTATAGCTCTTTTACTTCTTTGTAACTCAAATCATCATTTTCTTTATTTTTCAAAATAGAAGTAGAAGAACTAGGTAGTGACAAAATATTTTCTTCAATCCTTTGACCCCAACTATTTTTAGAATCAAATGGAAATTTATTTTCATGAAAAATAGCATCACCCGAGTCTATTACGATATTATCTTCAAGACTAAAAATTCTACAGGCTACATCTATTTTAAGCATAACCAAGAAAAGCACAAGCAGTAACCTTTTTTAACCAACTTAGAAATTTTGGGATCCATTAACCTCACATAAGCTAAACAACGCCAAACTCTTAGATATCACAAATTTGACTTGTGACCTTTCCACAACTCAAACGGTGTTAATTTTATATTTTTATGAGGCACACGATTCAACACATAACAAGCGAAAAATAGCTTCACCCCAAAAATTTAGAGGTGCACTAGACTCAATAAGCATGACATTAGTCAACTCAACCAAAGTTCTATTTTTTCTCTCCGCTACCATTAGACGCAGAAGAATAAGGTGGAGAAGTTTCATGAATTATTCCCAATGATCTAACAAAATAATTAACTCATTAGACTCATATTCACGGCCTCTGTCACTTCTAATTCTTTTTATATTTCTGCAAAATTGATTTTCAACTTCATGGAGATAAATTTTAAAGTTTTCAAAAGAATCACTTTTATTTTTCATCAAGAAAGCATATGTATACTTAGAAAAATCATTAATAAAAGTAATAAAAGATCTATTTCCTCCACGAGTTAAAATTTCTCCAAGTTCATAAATATCAGTATGAATCAACTCTAACAATTCAGTTTTTCTTCCAACTTGAAAATGAGGCCGTTTTGTGATTTTGGCTTTACTACAAGCCTCATATTTTTCATAATTCTTTTTAATCATTGGTATTAATCCTAAACTACTCATGATTCCCACATAACAATTATTAATATGACACAAACGAGCATGCCAAAAATTAGTAGAAGAAAGCATATAAACAGAATTAGAAACTTTATTGATCATCTCAACATTCAACTTGAACATCCCATCACAAGCATACCCTTTTCTCACAAAAATACCTTTTTTCACTATTATATATTGATCAGACTCAATAATTTATTTGAAGCCTGCTTTATTAAGAAGAAAACTAGACATCAAAATCTTTCTCATGGAATGAGTAAAAAGTACATCTTTTAATGTTAACACCCTTCTCGAGGTAAAACTCAACTCGACTTCTCCCTTGCCCAGAACTTGATTAGCATGAGAATCACCAAGCATGATGGTTTTGGGCTCCTCAAATGGAGTATATACTTTGAACCAATCTTTGTCATAGCAGACATGACGGTTTGCACCAGAATCAACCCACCATCCATCAATATTTTCAACTATATTTGTGCCTGTTATCACCGCCACAAGTGGCCATTCAGTAACGTTCACCTGACGTGTAGGATCACGTTTCCGAAACTTGCAAAATCGAGCAATGTGCCCACTCTTGCCACAGACAAATCATAGTCCTCCACTTTGTGCTTGGTTATTCCCACCATTATTTTTCTTGAGAGGTCGACCATTATTTTTCTTGAATATTTTCTTCTTAGGCTTCATAAAGTTTTTTTTTTTTTTTGCATTAGGAGCAGTATTATTTGAAGTAATTAAATTTACCTTGTTTGTGACGCGGTGTAAGGTGCTCTCTTCTATCTGCAAAAGTGCATCTTGGCCCCTTTCCTCTTCTTCCATGCGGATTCGCATAATCAATGTCTCAAGTGAAGTTTTCTTTTGTTTTGTGGCGCATAATTTTTTGAAATTCCTTCCATGAAGGTGGAAGTTCATCTATTATGCCACAAACAATAAGGTTATCTCCAATTTTTATCTCTTCGGACCTAAGCTCTCCAACGATCATTATAAAGTCTTGAACTTGGTCTACCATTGATTTTTTGTCCAACTTTTGGAAACGAAAAAATCTACTAGCAGCATATTTTTTCTCTCCAGCCTCCTCGGTATCATATTTACTCTACAACGCTTTCCAAATTTTCTTTGCAGTATTAAGTTCTATCATAATAAACATAAACATTATCTGATAGACAATTAAGTAGATAATACCGACACTTATATGAATCTTCATCGTACATTTTAACTTTTTCTTGAAGAGAAATAAGTTTTTCATCATTCATGGAAGAGTTGTCTACTTAATTTGGATTCTTCTCGGTTAACACATAAGAAACATTGAGAAGACTTAAGTAGAAAAGTACTTTACCCTTTTATCTCTTGAAATGAGTACCATTGAACCAAAGTAGCTTGTTAAGATCTCTCACTTTGACCTTCGCTAATTTTTTAATTGTTAGTGAAAATACAATCGAAATTACAATTAAAATTGAAAAATAAAATGAAGAAATAAAAGTATGTTCAGGCTTAGGCGCGGATATCTCGCTCTCTTTAAGGAGATTCAAGCCCATTGTTAGCAAATCTACCGCTCCAGCAGTAATCTTTCTGACTTGTTCCCTCCAGGATACAACAGCCCGACTACGTCGTACAACTCAACAAACTCGGACAAGATATTGAGTCCAAACTCCACCAAAAAGAACACCTTCGTTATATATATATATATATATATATATATATATATATATATATATATATATATATATATATTTTTTATTTTTTTTTATCTCCACTCTCACAAAGTAAGGATGACTAACTATTTATAGCTAGGAAAATCATCCTTGAATTGAATAGGATATGAATGGGGTAGTAAAGTAGGTAGATAATGGAGAATTATTATTTGGAGGTTACATGAGTTACAAGACTAAAAAGGATAAATGTGGGTGAGTAATGAGTATGAGGTTATAAAGGAAATAAAAGAAAGCAATTACCACTTTCTTTGACTCTAATGGCCACTAACGTACAAGTGAAATGCAGCAACATAATTTTGCATTGAATTGATGAACTATAATACATATTATTTAATATTAAAATGCTCCAAAAGTCCATCACTAAGAACCCAGTTTTTCAGGAGTGCACCAAGCGCATTGAGATTGATTGCCATTTTGTCAAAGATAGTCTTCAAGCTGGTTTGATTTCTCTTCAGTTTGTGCCCAGATCTGATCAACTTGCTGATATTATGACTAAGCCTCTTCCTGGTAACACTCATCATTTTTTGCTCGGCAAGCTTAGAGTGTTGTCAACCCCAAGTTTGAGGGGGGGGGGGGGTTGTTGACATTAGGTCCCAGCCTAGTTACACAGGTCCAACTCCTCAAAGCTGAATCGAATCCATTACACATTTGTAGATGTCATTTTACTTTTGGCCTATCTTTGTATTTTTCAATTGTAACCATTCAACTGTAAGGATGTGTATTTTAGTGTTAGCCTAGTTTTATGATTTGCATAATGTAACCATTCCATTATAAGTGTAAATACTTTCTAGCACCAAAAAGTAAAGGCAAGAAAGTCATTTTGGGTATACCAGTTATTTTTTCTCATCTTTCTTCTCTCTCTTCTCCATCTTAGTTTAGAGTTTCCACCATGGAAACACTGCACGATTTCTTTGATTTTCTAGTCTAACATGCCTTTCCTCCCTAAATATTGTAGGCCTTTTTTTCTGTTTTTTCCACACCCATACAATTAGATAGGGGTAGGGATCTAGTAGCTCAGTTGGTTGGCTACCTGAACTTTCACCTTGTTGGTGAGGGTTCGAATCCCTACGTTGTAATCCCTTTCTCATTTTCCCTTGTTAGGGTTTTGCCCTGTTTTTTCTTATCATATTTGGATGTTACCTTTTCTTGAAGGATGGACAAAGAGTTTACCTTAATTGGTTCTACTTTTCCTGAAAGATTTTTTTTTTTGAATATTTCATATTTGGGTAATCTCTTTCTTTAAGGAAAAGGTTTTGGACCTCTACAAATTGATAAATCCCTCTCATACAACATAACAGAATAACATCCACAATGTAGTCACTAAAGAGTCTTGTTTATGGAGAGATTATTCTCTCCATAGTTTTAATGCTTTCTTTTAAATTAGGTTTTTTAATAGGTAGGTCACTTGACCAAACCATATTATAATATTATGCTTTTTAGTATATGTTCTTTGTAGTGTGATTTATTGCCTTAAATTATTAGCTTTCGCATGACGCCATGCTATTTCAATCTCAACAAGTGGTATCAGAGCCAATGGTTCAGAGCCAGTGATTTAACCAATGATTAAATCAATTGAAGACAGGTTCAAGGCGGTTTCAAATCAAGAGCAACCAATTTCACGATAATGAAGATTTTATCCAGGAGACTACATGTGGAGATGAATTTCAACCATAATTTCAACATCCCTGCTGCTGCATATCTTTAAAAATAAAGCAAAATATTTTTAAACCAATTTTTAACGCATAATATCTTTAACCTTATTTTTAACCATGGCAAGCAGCAGTGATGAAGATTATGTCAAGAAGAAGGATCAAGTTTTGTCAAGAAAATCCAGGACAAAAGAGGAGATTTGTTAGGGTTTTGCCCTATTTTTCTTACCATATTTGGATTTTACCTTTTCTTGAAGGATGGACAGTTTACCTTAGTTGGTTTTAATTTTCCTAAAAGGAAATTTTTTAATATTTCATATTTGGGTAATCTCTTTCTCGAAGGAAAAGGTTTTGGACCTCTATAAATTGATAAGTCCATGTCATACAACACAACACAACACAATAGCATCCACAATGTAGTCACTAAAGAGTCTTGTCTATGGGGAGATTATTCTCTCCATAGTTTTAATGCTTTCTTTTAAAGTAGGTTTTTTAATATGCAGGTCACTTGACCAAACCATATTATAATATTATGCTTTTTAGTATATGTTCTTTGTAGTCTGATTTATCGCCTTAAAGGTTTGCAATTATTAGCTTTCGCATGACGCCATGCTATTTCGATCCCAACACCCCTTCCCTTACCCCTTATGTAATTAAAAAAAAAATACAATTAGATAGGGAGTTGTACCATTATGAAAATACAATTCGACGATTATGTATAATTAGGGGTGTTCAAAATGAGACTGAAAAACCAATCCGAACCGGTAAACCAAGTCAAACCGACTTAATAAACCGAAAACCGGTTCGGTTTGGTTTTAGATTTTTATAAACCGATAACATTTGGTTTGGTTTGGTATTACCCATAAAAAAAACCGAACCAAACCAATTAATATATACATATTTTAAATATTATATATATTTATGTATGTGTTTTTTATTTTATTTCTCTGTTATTTTAGATTTTCTCCACTGATTTAGGTTTTTCTGTTGATTTAGTTTTTATCAAATGATTTTGGATTTCTCTATTTATTTAGATTTTTGGATAACTGTGCATGTTTGAGAGTATATTTCATTCTGTTAAAACTAAAAAAAAAAATGACTTTTTTTCAGAAGGAAACTACAACTACTCAAAAAGAGGTGGAGCCAGTGGAGGTAATCAACAAAGTATCTCCAACTACTTTTTTTTTTTGGTAACTAAACTTTTGTACATCATTACATATCAATAGCCTATCAAACTCAACAGACTAGTCTCATTCTGAAAAAAAATACTATTCTACTCTTCTTTACTAATTCAAGCTAGCCGGAAAAGAAAACAGTCAGAAACGTAGCTTGTGTACATAATTCCTTATGCCCATAGGGACTCTAGCTGAGCACATAAACGCAATGTCCCTAGCTAACAGCAACCAATCTCTCTTCCTTTTCTCAAACACCCTCTGATTTCTTTCTATGCATATTGCATACACTGTTTCTGCATAAGCCATCCTGAATACCTGAGCTTTCTAAGTCCTTCCTTTGGAGCTGGCAATTACCATTGTGATGTGTTGATCCCAAGTATTGGGTAGGACCATAGGCTGTTGGATCCAGTGCAAAATCTTTTGCCATACCAAAGTTGAGAAACTGCAATTAAAAAACAAATGGTCCCTTGTTTCATTTTGACTATCACAGAGTACACACCTTTGATCAATGTCCATTCCCCATTGAGCCAGTCTATCAGAAGTGAGTAATCGACCTTGAATCTGTAACCATAGAGTAAATTGTGCCTTTGGTCTTGCTACATTCTGACAAATCAAATTTTTTCATGGGACTCTTGGTCTGTCTCCTATCAACTACAAATAAATCTGCCTGATAGAGCTGTCTGTTGAAGTCATTTGAAGTTGCTGAAGAATAGGTCTTGTCTCAAGTATCTTTTTAATCATCCAAGAAGCTTGTTTTGGACTAGGTGCTATGAAGAACTCTTGATTTTTGATATAAAAAATATGAACCCACCTTATCCACAGTTTGTCCTTTTTCTGAGCTAAATCTCAACATGTCTTCACTAGTGCTGCTTTGTTCTAGACATGAATGTTGATCAGATTTAGTCCTCCTGCTGTTTTAGGCAAACATACCCTATCCCATGCTACCAATGCCTTTTTAGTTATGGTATTTGTGCCATACCAGATGTATGATCTACAATACGCATCAATAGCTTTCAATACTTTAGATGGAATTAG
Source organism: Lycium ferocissimum (assembly GCF_029784015.1). Classification (NCBI taxonomy): domain Eukaryota; kingdom Viridiplantae; phylum Streptophyta; class Magnoliopsida; order Solanales; family Solanaceae; genus Lycium; species Lycium ferocissimum. The sequence continues at coordinate 67,507,603 of NC_081347.1, forward strand.
GAAAATTTGTGACCAATACGCCTATATACCAAATAGTACTGATCGTACAAGTTGAATTCTCCCTGCATGTGACCATTTCTTTGCTGTCCAACATGTTATTCTGGCAACTATTTTCTCAATAAGTGGTAGCCATTGCACTAAAGATAATTTCTTAGTAGTAAGAGGAATATCCAGATATTTGAAAGGTAGTTCCCCCTCTATGAAACCCAAGTGCTGAATAATAAGTGCTCTGTCTGAACTGGTTACCCCTCCAAAATACACACAACTTTTTCCTATGTTTGCTTGCAACCCAGATGCAGTTGAAAACTCTATAAAACATCTGTTCAGTGCTGAAATGGATGGAAGATCTCCTCTGGCAAACAATAATAAGTCATCTGCAAAACACATATGTGTTATCCCTATCTTTCCACATTTAGGGTGAAATTTGAATTGCTTGTCCCTTTGCAACTGAGCCAATAGCCTACTCAAATACTCCATAGCTATTGCAAAGAGATAAAGGGATATGGGATCCCCTTGTCTCAATCCTTTCTTTGCATCAAAAGGTAGGGAAAGTTCTCCATTTACCAGTATGGAATAATGCACAGTCTGGACACATTCCATAATCCAAGATGTAAATTGATCAGGAAAACCAAGGCAATTCATCACCTGTCTTAAATAGGCCCACTCCACTGAATCATAGGCCTTTTGGAGGTCTATTTTCATCATGCATCTAGGTGAAATATGTTTTCTTGTATACCCTTTCACCAGTTCTTGAGCTAGAAAAATATTGTCTGCAATTTTTCTACCCGGTATAAATCCAGACTGAGCTTGGCTAATAATGTCGGCCATCACACCTTGCATTCTAGCCGCCAACACTTTTGCTATCAATTTATACATCATCAACGTGCAGCAGGCTATGGGTTGGCAATTTTAGGAAGTACAATTGAAAGCTTTAAAAATTTTACCAACTCTGAAAAGCTCTTATACTGATTGACATATATCTTCTTTAATGACAGGCCATGCTTTTTTGTAGAAGCAAGCATTGTACCCATCCACCCCAGGAGCTTTATCTTCCCCAATAGAACATAGTCCCTTATAAATTTCTGCCTAGGTAACTATCTCACATAAGCCAATTCTTTGTTGATGAGAAAGAACAGGTCCATTCCTCATGATGATTTTATTAATTGCAGGGATGGAAGGATTGGAAGATCCCATCAGCTTTTGATAAAAGTCAACCAGCTCTTATTTGATCTCTTTAGCATCTATCAGTGGTACTCCTGTGACTACTTGCAGTTCCATAATTTGCTTTTTATGCACCCTCTCCTTAATCAAAGCTGAGAAATACTTTGAGGTTGTATCCCCCAACTTCACCTATTGAGATCTAGGTTTTTGTTTTAATGCATTTTCCTCAATCAAAGACCACTTCTCCAAGTTCATTAAAGTAGTTTTCTCCGCATCTTGCAAGGGATCAGTATATTGTATTTGCATTTGCTCTTGAACTTTGTTTAACTCCAGTCTAGCCAATTGTAATTTCTGGGTGATGCCTTTAAATTCCTGATCATTAAGTTTCTTGAAAGCAGATTTGAGCTTGTGCAGTTTCTTCCAAATGACATTCATTTTTGTACCTGTATATCTCTCATGCCATAATTCCCTAACTATATCAAGGAAATGATGATGATCTGCCCAGATATTAAAAAATCTAAAAGGCACTTTAGGACTCCATTGCACCCCATCTATGTTCAAGATCATTGGAGAGTGATCTAAAATATTTGGAAGTGCATATTCTGTGTAGATGTGACCCCATGCTAACATCCATTCATGATTACCCAAAGCCCTATCAATCCTGCTACACACCCTATCCAGCCCATGCTGCTTATTAGTCCATGTATAGTACTCTCCCTTCCATTTTAGCTCAGACAAATGAAGATCATGTATATAATCAGAAAAATGTTTCAATTCATTATAGGAAGCTGGATTACCCCATAGCCTATCTTGAGGATACAGGATAGCATTGCACCACAGATTAACCAAGGTGTGGAAATACCTTGAGCTAAGTCTTGTAAACAAGCCCATAAAGCTTTTCTCTGTATTCCTATATTGTATCCATAGATGACAGTCAACAAGCATTCAAAATTCCCATTTCTACTTGTTACTTGACAGTGAATGGCCTGAGCTTCGGATCTCAGTACTTTCACTATATAATAAGATGTATCCCAAACAACCCAAATCCTCCCATTAGTGGCTTCTTGATAATTTGTATGGATACCCCACTTTGCAGCAATATTAGAGTGCACCTTTTTGTACTTATGCTCCTTAACTCGTGTCTCAATGATTCCAACTACTTTGCTGGAACTTGAGCTTGACAGTGACAAAACTCGTGATATAACTCCCAATCATGCTAAAAAACGGAAACAAATAACTCTTTGCGACCCTGATCGTAGCCTTGTGAGTAGTGGTAGGAAAACATCCGGCGTTTGGAAACACTATTCTGAATATCTTGATAAATGGGGTAAGAAAAGGGCGAAATGTAACTACTGTACTAGTAAATTTGCCACTGAAAGTACGAATGGGACCTCAACGCTATGGAGACATTTAAATGAGGTTTGTCCTAATTCCCCTCTTAGAATTATTGACAGAAATCAATCAAGAATCAGGGTAGTTAAAAGGCTAAACTCATCGATGGACCCCTGAACTTGTCTTGATTTTCTATTTAGACACCCCAACTGAAACGTTGACCGTATGGACCCTCGAACACAAGCTAAACTGTGTCATTTGAACACAGTCCAGATCAAGTGAGGTGCGTGAGCTACACTTATTATGACATGGAAAAATAGACCAATAAAAATAAGCCATGTCAACAAAAAAAATTAAAATTTAAGAAAAATTAATTTTAAAATCTATTTAAATAATTAAAAAAAAAATGAAAAACCCAACCCATCCTCTCCGATCTCAAAACCTAGCCCACTTTGTCGCCTCCGTCGCTGCCCCAGCAGCCACTGCCGCCGCCTCAAAATCTATTTAAATAATTAAAAAAATGATGTCGTTTTTCATCAGAGATATGTTTAAATAGATTTTGAAGTGGAGCGGAGGCAGCGGCGGCGGTGGCGAAGTGGGCTATAGGAAAGGATGGGTTGGGTTTTTTAGTTTTTTTTAATTATTTAAATAGAGTTTAAAATAGAATTTTTAATGATTAAAAATTTGGTCTCTCACGCTCTATTTAAAGCAGTGTACTGCACGCATGTGCCAAGCTGGCACGATGTGTTCAAATGACACAGTTTAGCTTGTGTTCGAGGGTCCAGATGATCAACGTTTCAGTTGGGGGTCAAAATGGAAAATCAGGACAAGTTCAGGGGTCCATCGATGACTTTAACCTAGTTAAAAAAAGGGAACAAGCATATAGTACCTGTACGATAGAAAAGGTTGTGATTAACGTCAATGAGATTAGGAGAGCCATTTATGAGTTTGTCATTATTGACGAACAACCTTTTAAAGTTGTTGAAGGAGAAGGTTTTAGGAGATTAATGGCAGTTGCTTTGCCTAATTTTCAATTACCTTCTCACCTGACTGTTGCTAGAAAATGTTTGAAAATATATGAAGAGAAGAAAGAAAAGCTTAAAAAGCTTATTCATAATCAACGTGTATGTGTTACTAGTGATATGTGGACATCACTTCAAATCTAACTTATATGGTTGTCACTGCCTATTGGATCGATGATGAGTGGAATCTGAAAAAGAAAATTCTCAACCTTTTCCAAACATCAGATCAATAGGGTGAGATAATTGCTAAGGGGATTGAGGCATGCTCATTTGATTGGGAAATTGAGAACATATTCACGGTGACCTTAGATAATGCAACTGCTAATGATTCTGCAATTAAACACTTGAAGAGGAGAATTGAGAATTGGAAATGAGGCATCTTAGGAAATGAGTTCTTACATGTTAGATGTAATGCTCATATTCTAAATTTGATCGTGAAAGAAGGACTCGGTGAACAAAATGAGTATTTCTCGAGTAAGAAATGCTGTCAAATATGTTAAGTCCTCAGCTGGAAGGTTTGATTCCTTTAAGTCGTTTGTGACACTCATGGTCTTTTGACTTTAGATGTTGAGACTAGGTGGAACTCCACATATATGATGCTAGATACTGCTGTAAAGTTTGAAAAGACATTTTCAAGAATGTATGATGATGATCATAAGTACCTCAAGTATTGTTTAGAAACAAATAATGTGGGAGGGCATCCATCGACAGATGATTGGAAGAATGTTAAAGTTTTTATTAAGTTCCTCGAGATTTTCTACCATGTAACTTTGAAATTCTCAGGAACTTCATATGCTACTTCCAATTCTTTCTTCCATGAGATCTTTAATCTTCAAGAGATAGTTTGCAAATATGTTCGTAGTGAAGATTCTATTTTGAGCGGCATGGCTAAAAAGATGGAGCTTAAATTTAACAAATACTGGGGTACTTTTGAAAGTATGAACAAGTTATTATTCATTGCCGTTGTTTTGGATCCTCGATACAAGTTGAAATATGTGGAATATCTTTTTAACCACTCTTATGGTTGTTTGGTGGGAGCCGAAAAATCAAAACAGGTGATGGATACTTTGAGTCGCTTGTATGATCACTACATGAGTTCTTTTTGTGGGACTCATACTGCCAAAATTGGTGGTCAAACAAGCTTGAATGATGAAATTGATACCATGCCTAGTGACGAGATGTGACAATCACAATGGGAGAAGTATTTGGCTACTGAAATAAATCAGAAATTGAGAAGTACTTGTTAGATGATTTGGAAAAGACCCAAGAGTTAGATATTTTGTCTTGGTGGAAAGTTTCTTCGGCTAGATATCCAATTATTTCTAGGATGGCAAGAGATGTTCTTTCTATTCCTATTTCAACTATTGCTTCTGAATCAGCTTTTAGCATCGGTGGTCGGATTTTTGACTCTTATCGAAGTTCTTTATCACCAAAGACAGTAGAAGCTCTTATTTGCACTCAACAATGGTTAAGATCAACTTTCAAAGAAAGCAAGCTCGAAGATCTTTTAGAAGAAATTCAGAAACTTGAGATAGTTGAAAAAGGTAAATTTACACATTTAACTCTTTATGAATATGTCTTTTTATGTTTTAAAAAGTTTTAAGGCCTACTTTGTTAAACTTTTTTCTTTCTTTTTTCAAAATATGCTGGCACAACCTTGAGCATTGATTAGTTTGGATGTTGCAATTGAAATTCGTAGTGCAACTGTTTTGCTCTTTGGTAGTTAATGTTCAGGTTTTTGCTGCTGTTTCACCAGAAGTACTTTTGGATTATGCTATCGACTTGTTTTTTGTATTTAATCACACTTTTATGCAAGCAATTAAATGATCTTTCTCTGGTGACAGTTGGGTATATGGTTCTTTTGTGTTGATCATTCGGAGGATTGTTTAAAGACCTTGTTATTTTGTTCAACTTGATTAATGAAAAAGCAATGTATATAATTAACCCTTTATGGGCTAGCCTTCTTAATTTTATGGCTGTGGAGGTTCTACTACTCGTGGATAAGATTAGTGTTTGTGTAACTACAGTCAGTAAGGTGGAGAAATTTTATTTTGCTAAGATGCTTCATAGACGTCTACTTGCAGATAGTGACAGCTTCATGGACGTTACTTGCAAATAGTGACAGCTTCATCGACGTCTACTTGCAGATTGGGTATTGTAACGTTACTTTTTCTTTTAAATAAAAAGAAGAGTTATTACTTTTGTAATTTACATAGGAGGGGGTATGAAAATTGCCTAGGAACATATGTAGTGAAAATGGTTGCAATAATGCTGCATAGTGGTCAAGATTGGGTACTCCAGTTTATTGGTACTGTTGCATCACTTGCTCTATTATATATATTTGAATCCTGTTATTATGTCCTCTTCCACTCTAGCAGCTAAGGTTAGTTCTTTATAATATGTCATCCCCTAGATCTATTAATCTTATTGATTCATTTGTTCAATATGGGAATATGCAATATCTTTACTGGGTTTTTGGGTTATTCCTCATGTATGTACGTTATTAAAAAAAAAAAAAAAAAAAAAGGAGAAACATATAGTTGGATTCACTTTTATGTTGCTTTTGAGCCGTTCTATATTGCAAATAATATGAAAATTTAGTACGTCACTTGTATCTTTTTTTTTTTTGCATTATAAAATACATTATTACAACCCGTAAAAACCAAACCAAACCGATAAAACCGACAAAATTGACAAAACCGAAACCGATAGAATTTATACTATAATGGTTTGGTTTGGTTTGGTTTGGTTTGGTTTGGTTTGAATATTAAAACAAACCAAGCTTAATTGGTTTGGTTTGGTTTTAACCAAAAACCGAGTCAAACCGGACCATGAACACCCCTATGTATAATGACGAATTGCTGATACATGAATGGAACGTTGATAATATAATACTGTTAGAATAATATAAAATAATGAACAAAAACATTTAGTTATTGATCTAAAAGGGTCTATATTTTACATGTTTCAAATATATCCTAAGAAGAAAAGATGGTAAAAATTTACTCTGAAAGAATTACATACCTATATCTTTTGAGTAAACAATAGGGTAAGAAGTTCAATAGACTGATAGTTTATAGTTATTTTACGCCTAAAATAGTAAAATGTCATTAGCTTTCTTCCAGTCCAACTAATCCTTATGGCAATTAATTTGAGGTTTTTTTTTTTTTGGTTGCTAAAATTAAAGCTTTTTTGTAAGTTTTTCAACTCAGCTTTTTAAAAAATTCAGAACTCCAAAAAGTAGTTTGCAAATCGGTAATCTTAGATATTACTTTGACTAAAAATAATCATTATGGTAGATTAAGGATCAATGTCAATTTTGATTAAAACTAAATCAGTGGATAGCCAACTAATTGAATCGAAGTCTTTTGTCAATATATTTCTTATTCCAATTGACAAGAAAGGGATGAAGAACGATTATTACTTCATTAAATGGTTTCTTTTCTTTTATAAGCAAGAAAAATTAAATGGAACTAATTAAACCATAATTCCATGCAAATTGAAAAGGTTAGTGGAGCTTTCATTTGTTGAGGAAGTAAACTAATTACTTTTGCCTAAAGGGATTAGGATAATGTCATGCGGTTTTGGTCTATCAACATAGATACATAGTCCTCATCATTTTCCAAAAATGTACACGCTCATATGCATGCACAAACTTAATTATATCACAAGCTCAGTTTATATACATCGACATTGTAAAAAATACGATATATTTTAATATGTTGTAGCACGATTAGCGTATTTTCAAAATTATTAATCCAGCTTATTATGAATCGGTACTTTTAGCTTATAATCTTTTAGTTGAGCTAATAGTGTAGAAAATTAATTTTTTATACTGTTAGGGGTCATCTGGTTCAAAACAAGCTAAGGTTAGTTATCTCGAGATTATCATCTTACCTCCCATATGAGATAGGTAATATCGTGATTTTGTGATAAAATTGTATACTGCTTTAGCTAATACTAATAACCAAACATCGGATAAATATAACTTCAAATTTAATATGGGGATTAATTAATATCCTAATCCTGACAGTTAAGCGATTCCTTAGTGTATAAAAGTTAAACTCATAACAAATATATTCATAGACAAGGGTTCTATTTTTAATTAATTTCTTGTTATAAATTTTTCTCCATGAAGCAATAGCATTGCTTGAAAGAAAGAATTTTTTTCATAGGTTATTCAATGATGAATTAATTGAGGCCAAAGATAAGAAAAAGGCGATAAAAATCAGTTGAGCAACCACAGCTGTAGTAGATTCAATGCGCCGCAAATATTGTAACCAAAGTTTCTAACCTAACTTCATTACTTTCTTGCAAGTCTGCATAAACAACAGAAATAGATAGTAAAAGTGCAAATTATTTGATTTTTTTAATCCGATATTTGATATTCACTTTGAAATCGACTAATTTGAATCGATGTATAAAAATTACACTTTAAAATGTAAAACACTCCTTGCCAAAGACAATTATAATTTTAGGGGTGGAACCCGAAATTTTTAATTAAGTAAAAAGGTAGTAGTACTTACCACCACATCACAATAATTGGTGGTGTAAATATATAGTGCTTCCCAATTCCCATTTTGCCAGGTCCATCGCGAAACTAGACTCTTCTCCGACTAAAAGAGTCGCTTCTAACTGCGAAGCGAAGGAAGGTAGTCCCTAGCAATTAGCATTGCCTATATGACCACACATATATCGTCAGCGTTAGTTGCAAGTCATGTCAGTGCAGGCCCAACGCAGCGTTGTGATGCCATTAGCTAGCTAGCTATGCGAGACTTAGAGCAACATTGTGTTTTTTTCCCTACAATGTTCAATATCTTTTTTGGGGCCGATTAATTCAGATTAGCCCCGGAAAATCCAAACTTTAGGGGTATAGTGCGTCCAAAGCCGATTTTGTTTGCAATTCTCGAATCTGAAATCTATAATTAAGAATGAATGAATAGTGGAATACTTACCATAACCTGTAATAGGTAAAACATTTGATGATGACACTGTTTTTACTTTTTCTTACCAACTTTATATCCATATCGAGATATTTTGCATAATAGCAGGTACATACAGGTTAAGATGTATTCAGAAAGAAAGAAAAAGTGTCATTTTAATTAATATACTAACGTGTAAGTAATCTATTTATAATTTAAAAGCAGTAGAATTTAACAAATTCAAAGCCTTCTTAAATGGACAAAGCCGGTCAACTCTATTAAGTGGTTGAAATTTTCACACGGTTGCACTATTTAACTAATTGTATAGTTAGGACTAATTCTGTTGAAATTTTCACACGGTTGCACTATTTAACTAATTGTATAGTTAGGACTAATTCTGTTGAAATTTTCACATTCTGTTGAAATTGAATGAATAGACGTAACTATGATGTAACAGATCACAGTGTTTATTTATGAAAGTACAGCTCGATCGAGAAAAATTGGACAAATAGCCAAATCTTTTTAAAAAATTAACTTGACTTTGACATTGAAAAAGTAAAACTGTAGTCCCCGCGATTCATTATAAGTGTTCACAGATTTTTTTTTATTTTGATTTAAAATAAGTATTTATTTACATAAATAAAGGGATTAACTATATTTTTTTTTCCAGATTTCCCCTTATTAACTGTTAATTAAGTTAACAAATCTCAATATGTCAAGTTAATTAATACTAGTAAGATACAATTTTTTAAAAAGGTAGTTTAATCAAATTACCTATTTCTTTCTAAAAAATAGTATTTTTTGAAGGGTATGCTAAAGGCTGAGTGTACACTTATTTTGAGGGGAAATTTACTTGTCATAGCTACCTCTAAGACTTAATTATGAATAATAACTCTCTTATTTAATATTTAATTTTCGTAGCTATATTATTCTAAACTTACATTTCATAGCTACCCCACTATATTTTTTTACTGTGTTTTCTCATCTCCTAAATACACGGTCCATTAACTACTCTATCCCTAAAATACACTGTCCACTTTATTTCTCTCTCTAAAATAAACGCTCTCACTTCTGTCTACTCTAACGGCTACCAAAATCAACTTTTCATCGTTGAAGGAGAGGAAGATTTGGGCTTCTAAATCTGATTTGGAAACTTCGCAACCTGGGAAGAATATTCGAACCACCGTTGTTGTCGGTCGAAGAAGCTGTCATGTGTGATCTGATATATTTGTGACCTAAATTGACTGGGTGTTCATTAATCTGGCTGGAAACTTCAATACGATTCAATTCATAGTTCTAGACCAGGTCGAATTGATTCTATAAGGTTTTGGTCGAAAATTATCAAAGCCGACACAATGAAGAAGAAGATGAATTGGGTTATTCCAATTGGTGCTCTTTTGATCGAATTGCTCTTTGTTTTTCGTTAATAATTGTTGAATCTCTTCTCTCACTGATAACGACACTATTCTACCGCCCCTCCGACATGAATCCAACGCATACTCCACCTTCGATGAGAGTTGTGGAGCTTCATGCCCACCAAGTGTTTGATAAAATATTTCAAAGATATTTCAGTGTACTGTTTCAGTATATTTCGCTGTATTTCAATGTATTTCAAATTTATGAAACAGTTTCTGATATATTTCATTGTATTCCATTGTATATACGCATACTACAATTTTATATTTCTTAAACAATCAACCATATTTCATTGGATTCCAGTGTATATTTTTCTGTATTTGGAAGTATTTCTAAAAGTTTGGAATGGAGTAATTTGGAGAGAGAAACGTGGGTTGTATGGAACTTCAGCCGTTATGCGTGATACATGGTTGATTTAATTTGACTTATCATTTAAAATGAAAGAAGAGAATCTGTTCCATAAATACAACCTATATTTACTTTGCCAGATTTTGTATTTTCGTGTATTTCAAAAACGCGAACTCTGCCGGATTTTGTATTTCCGTGTATTTCAAAAACGCGAAATACAACAAAAACTAGCTTCAATTTGTAAATATAAAAAAGTAGCTGTAAATTGTTAGAAGCTATTAAAGGTAGCTGTTTATGTGTTGATAATAGTCAAAGTACAAGATTACAGTTTTAGTTTCCACCAACATTATCTGTGGTTTTTTTATTTGTTTATATTGATTTGTTTATATTGATTTATTTTATGCATATTTGTTCATTATTTACATTAATCATTTGTAACTGATTATTATTTTTATAAATATATATATTTAACCTCACAACGAATTCCGCTTGTATGACCTCGCTCACGTGATCGGTACTAAACTCAAATGAAGAAAAAATGTTGTAGAAAGGAGGCAATCAACGTAAAATCACTCAATTCATGACGAATCTTCATAATACAAAATGTTAAAAAGCATTAATGAACTTTTAGTATTTTTTATTTTCAAGGCTTAATACCTAGATAGACCCTTAAACTCGGCATGTTTTGTAAGTTAGACACTCAAACTTGTCTAGCGACCAGATAGACACTTTAACTTGGCAAATATGTATTTTGTGAACCCCTGCTTCCACAAGACCAAGTGTGTGAGAAAAACTTGCTAATGACGTGGCAAGTGAACCTATTATTTAATGCCACGTGGAATATTAAAATAAAAAAATGACAAGTGTAAATAAAAGGTTTTAAAAAATAAAAATTGGAAAAAGGAAAACAAAACCCACTTGTTCTTCAACCCCACCCTAATCGTTCCCGCTATCCCCATGTCGTCCACTCCGTTCCCCAGTTCCTTTTCAATTTCTATTTGTCTTGTAAAATCTTCTTCTTCATTATTTTTTCTCATATAATAATCAGGTCACCACAATATTTCTCTTTTATTTATTCCATCATAAAATGATGTCAAGTTGTCGACAATAGGAAAAACTTCAGAGGAATTAAACAATTAAATTTGGACCTTTCATTCCCTGGTGGAGCATCTTTGCAATGCAATCGAACTGCAAAATTTAACCTGAAAGCGATCAATTCATTTTAATTTGAAATTTGATATTTTGAGATTCCTATTAATCCGGCTCTTTGAATCTGAAGTTGTTTTGTGTTTGAGTTTTTGAAATTCGATATTGTTGTGGTGGATTTTTTCTTTATGTTGAGGTCGGTGGGGAGAACAAAAAACTGGTGGAGGAGTTCGGCAGCAATTGCTTATTTTTTTACTAGTTTAGGTGGAGGTAGCCATTTTTCCCCAACTGGCACAGATAAATGGAGACGACCAAGATTTTTGGGGCCTTCAATCATTTATATAAAAGAAAAAATATGGATATTTTCCATGTCAGCTAATTTTAATAGCATCTCACGAGCTTAGAATAGCTTTTCATGCAAGCAGTTCGCCACATCAGATTTTTGTGTTTAATGAGTACATATTTGTCAAGTTAAAGTGTCTATCTGGTCACTAGGCAAGTTTGAGTGTCTAACTTACAAAACATGCCAAGTTTAAGGGTCTATCTAGGTATTAAGCCTATTTTCAACCTTATTTTGTATAATGTTGGCATGTGATAAATTTAACTAGCTAGAGAAATATGGTCGGTGAGAAGTCATATATTCATCTAGCTCTAATTTATTTGGGACAAAATCGTAGTCAGTAGTGAAGTAAATAATTTTGCTAGTTAAGTGCGTGTATTCAAGGTTTTATATGTATCTATATATAAAACATATTTTTTGACTTACATTATATAATTTTCTATAACACATTATAATTTTTTGATAAGTGATATTCAATTGACCACCCATCACGCTACATCACCGATCGATCGTAGTTGTTGTATAACGTTTGCATGAGATGAATTTAATTAGAAAACTATAATCAATAAAAATTTATATAGCCAACCTAATTTATTCGAGACTGAGGCATAATTATTATATGTTTACCTCACTACTTATTACAAACAAAAAAAGAAAGTTGAATAAATCAACATTCAATTTGAAGTGAAGGTCTCTTTCTTTACATTAATATATAGGTCTAAATGGCGAAGAAAACCAGCCTTAAGGAAGAAAAAAAAGTTCTACTAGTTGATAATCAATCCTACTAATTAATCAAAACGTGTTTCTTGTCATACTGAATATATACACTTAATAGATGTAAATAAAGTATTAGTTTTATAGATTATTTTACTATAACTCGAATTAAAGTTGGGAAAATCTCTCAAATAATCAACCATGTCAAATTCTTGAATTAGTTCCCATGACTAAGTCACCATCGACTGCTCTGAAATTATTGAGCGACGTTAGAGTACCTTTTTTGGTTTGTTTAACCGTTCGATGTTGAAATTTATTGGCTTGTGTAATTCGAAATTGCATTGCATTGTGTAAGGTAAATTTGAAGTTTATGGGTTCCCAAGGGGAATAGAAACCCCATCAAGGAGGGCAACAAAACTTTAGCTAGCTACTTTATTACCGTTGGACCAGGAACCTAGTTTGTTAATAGGTTCCCAATGGATATTTCTTATATATTTAATGAATTTATCAATATAAATATAGGGTCTGCACAAAAGGGTGTTTTTTTTTTTCCCTAACTTAAGGAGAGGGAAGAGGGCTTTCTAAGAAGGGCTTGGGACCTATGAACACAACAAAATGATGAAATGAAGAAGAATGAACGGGAGGCATCAACCTAGGAATGGTTGTTAGCTTACATAACCAACTTCTCATATCAAGAAAGCCAGGCATCAGATCCCAGTAGTTCGAGCCCTTTTTTTTTTCCCAGTTCCTGTACCTGGAATGATTTCCAGTGAGTAAAGTAGCCTGGGGGAAAGTGTCACGACCCAACCCCGTAGGCCGTGACTAGTGCCCGAGCTGGACACTCGTATACACCTGATTAACTATAATCATCCACAACTAGCATAATAAGGAACTTATAAATAAAAAGGCAAGACGTCGCCTCAAAAATCTGCATTGCATAGACGTATCATAGTAACTTTTGTCTCCCCGTGAGTCACAACTTTCAACTCGATATCATAATGCATAAGCGGCAAGTGCCGTCATAATGTGGGAATGTCCCAACCATACACGAGCCGACAAGCCTACCATAACACACGACTTCCAGAACATATATATATATATATATATATATATATAAGCAAGCCGACAAGGCTGCCACTACGAATGAGAACGTCCCAAAACATAAGTCATAGATACACGACTGAACGACAACTATATACAAACCCACACATATGTCTACAGACCTCTAAGAGTAACAACAGTATCATATGACGGGACAGGGCCCCGCCGTACCCCTGGATAAACACATATGTACAACAAGAGAATCTGTACCAAAAAGCTAGGCTCCGAAACAAGGAAGCACTTCAAGATAACTGAATGAATATCCTAAGCTGGCGGATCACCAAAACGAGCGTCTGTACCTGCGGACATGAAACGCAGCCCCCCCCCCCGAAGAAAGGGGGTCGCACGGAATATGTACCGAGCATGTAAAGCATAAAATACGAAGAACAGGATCATACCGAAATAAGGGTATAGAAAACTAACACAATAACCAGAAAACCACAAGGCTTGCCTTTGAAACATAAATCATGTGTGACCATATCATACCCAACTCATTATGGGACTTAGTGACATAATTAGATAATCATCCCGTACATAAGCATTTATAACGTGTCCCGGCCCTCTAGTGAGGAACTCGGTAAATAAAATCATCATATACATGTACATATAACGTGTCCCGGCCCTCTAGTGAGGGACTCGGTGAATAAAGTCATCATATGCCTTCCTGGCCGCCATCCCCATATCATCATGTCATCATATCATCATATACATATACATATAACGTGTCCCGGCCCTCTAGTGAGGGACTCGGTGAATAATGCAATGAAGTTGTGCACGAGAACATGTCCTGGCCCGGGACTCAGTGAAAGATGTAACAGTATGCACGAGCAGAGTAGTGAGTAACCATATACATATAAGTCATCATTTGAGATTCAATAGGTAAGTGAACTAATCAACGCTCGAGTATTAAAATGATAGTCATGTTAAGTTTTCTCTAAACGTCATTAAGAACTATATTAAGGAAAGTCTCAGGAGTCATAAACATGTATCAAGTCAATCCGAGAAAACTTATGAAAGTTAAAGACATTATTCATTATAGAACCCTTTAAGAATAGGAACTTTTATGCATCATTTACTACTCAGTCATATAAAAGACTCGAGGGCAATAGCCCGATCATCATAAGAAATCCAATATCAAGAAGTGAATAGGAATCATAAAACGTGCTCGGAACTTATGAATAGAGTTACCCCAAGGCTCATATCGTTTCATACTTACATCTAGGACATGCCAAAAGAAGAAAGGATAGGCTTTACATACCTTTAGTGTTTACTCGCAACGCAACACGTATACGCTGCCCAATAGTATCTCAACCTATATTAAAATGTCAAAAACTACGATTAAACTTACGAAGAGATTCAAACGCATCCTAATGTTAGTAACTCCTTTCTAAATAATTCGACGACATTTCATTTACATTCAAATCAATCACATACAATCAAGCCAACACAAATGATCACACGTTCAAGTGTTAACCCGAGCCCATTCAAACAAGACTCGAGAACACTTCGGACAACCCGCACAATATTCAAAACAGCCCGTTCAACATACACTACAACCCGCAATCGTCTAACTCAACAAGAACAACAACAACACATTCTTTTCTCCCAATTTCATGAACTATACCAACAACCACACGTTAACAACATCATTTACATAATCACAACAAACCATATTAATATCATATTAACTTCTACAATAGCCCACAAACAATTACAACTTCAACTTGAACCATTAAACCTTCAATCTCACCATAAAATCCATGACAACAACAATCAAAACATCAAGTAAATCAATTCACCATTTTCTCCCAAAACAGCCCCTACACGGCTTGGACAGCTTTCCAACATCAACATACACAATTTTTATACATATTTACACATCACAATACGTTCAAACCATCCACAACACATGCAAAAGGAGATATGCAAAAGGAGATTAAATCTTACCTTTAACACTTGGCTTTTCAACTTGGCTCCAACTTGTGCCTTGAATTTATACTTGTTCTTGTTACTCCAATGACTACTCCACGGTTTTATACACCTTCTCTAGAGTTGAATTGCTATCAAAATTTATTTTTTGATCAAGAACCATGGACATCACTCTCGGCCACCATGGCCGAGTCTCTCTCTATCTCTTAAACTTTCTAAGTTGAGTGAAGATGAAAAATGGTTGCTTTGTCATCATATTAGTATTTATATGGTACCTAGGTGTTGGACACATGTCCCACTCATGGCTTGAGCCAATCAAATGTGGCCAAGCCATGGGTGGGACCCACACGGCCAATTATGACTTGATTAATAAAATGGTTAAGTCTTAATCCCACTTTAATAATCTAATCATGGTTAATTAATCCCTAATCTCCAATAATATTTCTATACCAAATAAAATTTATAAGCAACTTGTGATTAAAACAAAATCGGAGATTAAAAATCTCTACCCCGTATCCCAAAGTAGTCTTGTCCTTAGCTTGTCGCGATTAGCTTTAGAATGTCCCAATGTTTAAAAATACGGCCCCCTTTAGAACATTCGTCCTCGAATGTTATACTAGTCTTACAGGGTCTTATAAGCACTTCGGGGGAAAATCTTTCATAGCTATCATATACAGTTCACTTAGCATTCAACATAACCAATTTAGGGGTTTAGATTACCTGTAGGCGTAGGAAACAAGTGAGGATATTTCTTCTTCATCTCCTCTTCAGCTTCCCAAGTCATCTCCTCCCTGTTATTGTTCCGCCACAGTACCTTGACGGAAGCCACGTCTTTAGTACGCAACCTTCTCACCTGATGATCCAGTATAGCTACAGGGTTCTCCTCATACGATAACTCCTCTATCACTTGGATATCATCCACGGGGAATACCCTGGAAGGGTCACCAACGCATTTGCGAAGCATGGACGCATGGAACACTGGGTGTACTGCTTCCAAATTAGGTGGTCGGTCTAATTCATAGGCAACCTTGCCTGCCTTACGGACAATCTGATAAGGTCCAATATACCTCGGGCTAAGTTTCCCCTTCTTACCGAATCTTATTACACCCTTCATGGGTGACACCTTCAAGAATGCCCAATCGCCAATCTAGAACTCTAAGTGGCGACGTCGATTATCTGCATAAGACTTCTGTCGACTCTGAGCTGCCAACAACCTTTCCCGAATAAGTTCTACCTTATCAATGGCTTGCTGAATCATATCTGGGCCGATTAGCTTAGTTTCACCAACATCAAACCAGCCAATAGGTAACCGCATTTCTGCCATACGAGCCTCATACGGTGCCATCCGGATGCTAGAATAGTAACTATTATTATAGGCAACTCAATAAGTGGCGATGATCATCCCAGCCTACCTCGAAATCAATAACACAGGCCCGCAACATATCTCTCTAGCGTCCGAATAGTACGCTCGGCCGTCCGTCGACTCCGAAGGTGAAATGCTGAGCTAAGACTCACCTGTGTTCCTAATCCCTTCTGGAATGATCCCCAGAAGTTAGCTGTAAATTGAGCTCTTCTGTCCGATATAATAGATGTGAGAACCCCATGAAGTCTTACCATTTCCTTGATATATAACCTCACATAGTCCCTAGCTGAATAAGTAGTCCTGACTGGAAGAAAATGAGCTGATCTTGTCAGCCTATCTACATCAACCCATATAGAATCATATTTCTGTGGAGTACGAGGTAAGCTCGTAATGAAATCCATATTCTGGGATCTTCAGCCTCATGTATTACTTCTCAACTTCTTTAAAAGATTTAAGCTATCACCCTGCTTTTTAGCTCTTAATCCCTATCCTTAGAGTTAGTTATCAAGTAGCGATGAAGTCCTCTCATATAATAACTCTGCATAGCTGCTCTAGGCACATTGTCTCGTGTCATTTCTTTGACTTTAAATCAAACTCTTCTATTGCCTCTTTACTTAGATTCTGCTCTTAGTTTTTCTGTTACACATTATGTTGCAACCTTTACAAGAACATGCGAAGGTACTCAGTGTCGTTTCACTAATCTTTATGCTTTACCTTGCCTTCTCCTCTCTTATCTTACAATCGGTATCGGGATGAACCTTCGACTCAACCATGGCCATGTCCTATTTGTCCTCAGTATTAATTCTATCTCGGTAACTTAGCTTAAACCATGTTTACATCTTTTCTTAATGTATCCAAAATATCACATCCGTATTGTTATTACTGAATCCTTACTCTCCTTATCAAGTACTTACTCGCTTGGTCTTACACTTAACATACAAATCTTCGTAGGTTGCATAACTATTCTTGCACAATTTGTACAAGGTATGTCCAATCTTGGACATAGTCCTTCCGTTTCCTGGTTCATTCTGCTTTACATGTCTCATTCTTACTAAAACTCGCTCGTCCTATCTTGTCATACTTCTTTTCCCTTCCTTTAATCACTCTTTGATTTCCTCATTTCCTACCATAGGAGATTTTCTACTCCCTCTCCTTTGTTACTTATAAGTCGCTATATCATTAGCGACAACTCTATTGCCAATATCTTAGCCTCTAATCCGGCATAGCATCTCTATCCTTTACAATGTCTCTTAAATTACTCATTACCACTCTCTTGTCGTACCTTTTTCTTTTTCATACGCACCCATTTTCCAATGTCACATCGTTCAAGACTTCTACAAATAATTCTTAGCACTGTCTTCATTACTATCCTGACTTCTATTCATTTATTGCTGGCTTTCAGATCTTACTAATCTGTTTCAGCAAGGGACCTCACTTGAAACTCAAGCATCCATATCAAATATATCGCAGCGTCAATTGTCCCCATCTCACCCTTGCATTTCTCTCACCCACTTCCCCACTTTAAGGGTGTACTTATACCATTATTCGTTTATACTCTGTTCCATGTCCTTATTTCTAATTTCAAATTCATTTGATCTTTTTTCTAATTCACTTGGTATACTGTACCTTATCCGTGCCTTTTCCTTATAATGTATGACTTTGATTATCCACGTACGAAACCTTAACAACATCACGAAGCGACGAGAACCTTTCTATATTTATAGTACAAAATTTCATTTGATAATCTGTATTCGAGTAATGCGATCAACGTAACAACTCATCCGAGGCCACATTCCACACATTTCAACCAATAGTTAATTAGTACTTGTAGTCGTTCCCATCTCAATTAGGCAGCACTTATATTCCGACGATAAGTGTCCAAAGTTCCCTCGAAAAATTATCTTCATCGCAACCTATATCATCTGTTTCCCTTGATGAGTTTATAATACACCATTTGTTCCTCAAGCCTACCATCCTTATCCCTTAAGGATTCCACTATTTTCGAGGTGAAGTCATGTGCACGTAGTACCCCCTTATACCTTATGTCTTTTCACCCTTGTTGTGTACCCAACACTGGCTTCTAACTTACTTGAAAACATATCAAGTTCGTCTTGATAATGGTCTTATCTTATCACCATGTCATCGTACTACACTTTTAAGCCCATGACTATATATTCCGCTTTCGTTCCATACTCGTACTCAATTAATTACGTCTATCTTAGGTGCTTCCATTAGAATCCCCTTATCATTTCTCCCGTTTATGTCTATCTCTTATCCTGCACACGAGGAATCTTATGCTACCCTTGTATCGTTCGAAAAGCGTCGCTTCTGCATAACCTCTTTTTCATTTTCAAAACGTATTTCATTCATCCCTACCTGTCCTTATCATATTAGTCATCTTCTAGCACTCACTCTACCCCATTGCTCATCTTCTTATAACTGGGTCTTTCACAGCCCCGTCACTTATAGTACTCGTATCCTTGGCTACACATGTCATGATCTATTATTACGCTGTTATCTCGCTCTCTTCTTGTTTTCCTCTTCCAATTACCCTTTCTTTTCTTACGCTCGCTATCATTTCCGTTATTATATAACCCTTATTCCGAACCTCCCCTACAGAATTTGATGAGTCTTTCTTATTCGTTCTATAGCTCGCTTTTACGCCTTGGTCACATAGATCACATCATGTCTCTTAGTCACTTCCTTACTAGGCTTTACTCATTTTCGTAATAACCGTAATTCAGTGATTAACTTCTTTCTCGGGGTCAACCGTACTCGTAGCTTAGTCAAATCTTACCGTTACTATTGGCACGACCTTTCAAGACATATTGCAAACCTATATCTCACTCTCTTTTTATGTCTAGGAAAATTTTGGCAGAGTTTCCTCTGTATTTATTACTATCTCAAAACTTGCACACAGGAAATACCAGCAATGCCTCACAGGCCAACATATATATACATATATCATATCATATCACAGCCATACAGGGCTCCCGATATCAGCAACGGTATAAAAATGATGGACTTGCCTCATATGTCCAACTTTCACCTGTATGTATGACTACTTTCCATCCTAGATTTCAAAATTCTCTATGGTGACGAGAACACCTTGGTCGCCGTTACTTATAAATACTTGGTTGACGATCCCTTTGATTTTCGTTCGCCGCTATTAGGTAATAATTTATAGCAAACGCACATACATGAGAAATTTCAATAAAGTCTCATATACTTGTAGTCAATCGGTCTCTACTCTGATCTGGTGATCTATAAGGTGAAGTGTGCTCCTTGTCACCGTCTACCCAGCATTCGCTCGTCTGGCCTCCATCATCTCGCTCATCTGAGTTCGGGGAATGTAGATAACCGGGAAACTCCTGGTTTACCGACGGCCAAGATAGGGGACTGGAGTAATCCGTAACGCTTACCGGGGTAGCTGGCCTAACGTAGTGCTCTGTTATAGGAGCAACTGGTACAGCCTCGGGGATCTCCTCCTCTGGTATCCCAGACGAATACTCAGATGGATCTGTATCATAACTGTCCCTTGGGGGGTCCTCCTCCCTGGATGTCAAAAACTCTAGAGGAATCGTCGGCCGGGTCCTTCCGAGGGATCGCCTCCATGGAATAGGCCGAGGCTCCTCCCCGCTCGGTCCTCGGAGCTCGGGTCCCGAATCCACTCTAGGGCCTTCTTAGCACCCCCACCATCCGAAGCCGAGCTCTTCATCTCTCGCTAGTCCGCACCGCCCACGGAAAGAGGTCGAAGCGATATTTCCTAGACTCGGCTCTATCGCACGATCTAAGACAAGGAAAGATAACATCCTAAATGTCTCGTAGCTTCGTTTATAGATGTGGTGCACAACACACCGATAAACAAGACTCTACTAGACACGGTCTGTAGACACTCCGAGGATGAACCGCTCTGATACCACTTTTGTCACGACCCAACCCCGTAGGCCGTGACTAGTGCCCGAGCTAGACACTCGTATACACCTAATTAACTATAATCATCCACAACTAGCATAATAAGGAACTTATAAATAAAAAGGCAAGACGTCGCCTCAAAACTGTTGCATTGTATAGACGTATCATAGTAACCTGTCTCCTGTGGAGTCACAACTTTCAACTGATATCATAATGCATAAGCCGTAAGGGCGTTATCACATAATGTGGGGAATGTCCCAACCATACACGAACCGACAAGGCTACCATAACACATGACTTCCACTACATATATATATATATATATATATATATATCTACGCAAGCCGACAAGGCTGCCACTATGAATGGGAACGTCCCAAAACATAAGTCATAGATACACGACTGAACGACAACTATATACAAACCCACACATATGTCTACAGACCTCTAAGAGTAACAACAGTATCATATGACGGGACAGGGCCCCGCCGTACCCCTGGATAAACACATATGTACAACAAGAGAATCTGTACCAAAAAGCTAGGCTCCGGAATAAGGGAGCACTCCAAGATAACTGAATGAATATCCTAAGCTGGCGGATCACCAAAACGAGCGTCTGTACCTGCGGGCATGAAACGCAACCCCCCGAAGAAAGGGGGTCAGTACGGAATATGTACTGAGCATGTAAAGCATAAAATACAGTAAACAGGATCATACTGAAATAAGGGGTATAGAAAACTAACACAATAACCAGAAAACCACAAGGCTTGCCTTTGAAACATAAATCATGTGTGACCATATCATACCCAACTCATTATGGGACTTAGTGACATAATTAGATAATCATCCTATACATAAGCATATATAACGTGTCCCGGCCCTCTAGTGAGGGACTCGATAAAAAATAAAATCATCATATACATGTACATATAACGTGTCCCGGCCCTCTAGTGAGGGACTCGGTGAATAAAGTCATCATATGCCTTCCTGGCCGCCATCCCCATATCATCATGTCATCATATCATCATATACATATACATATAACGTGTCCCGGCCCTCTAGTGAGGGACTCGGTGAATAATGCAATGAAGTTGTGCACGAGAACATGTCCTGGCCCGGGACTCAGTGAAAGATGTAACAATATGCACGAGCAGAGTAGTGAGTAACCATATACATATAAGTCATCATTTGAGATTCAATAGGTAAGTGAACTAATCAACGCTCGAGTATTAAAATGATAGTCATGTTAAGTTTTCTCTAAACGTCATTAAGAACTATATTAAGGAAAGTCTCAGGAGTCATAAACATGTATCAAGTCAATCCGAGACAACTTATGAAAGTTAAAGACATTATTCATTATAGAACCCTTTAAGAATAGGAACTTTTATGCATCATTTACTACTCAGTCATATAAAAGACTCGAGGGAAATAGCCCGATCATCATAAGAAATCCAATATCAAGAAGTGAATAGGAATCATAAAACATGCTCGGAACTTATGGATAGAGTTACCCCAAGGCTCATATCGTTTCATACTTACATCTAGGACATGCCAAAAGAAGAAAGGATAGGCTTTACATACCTTTAGTGTTTACTCGCAACGCAACACGTATACGCTGCCCAATAGTATCTCAACCTATATTAAAATGTCAAAAACTACGATTAAACTTACGAAGAGATTCAAACGCATCCTAATGTTAGTAACTCCTTTCTAAATAATTCGATGACATTTCACTTACATTCAAATCAACCACATACAATCAAGCCAACACAAATGATCACACGTTCAAGTGTTAACCCGAGCCCATTCAAACAAGACTCGAGAACACTTCGGACAACCCGCACAATATTCAAAACAGCCCATTCAACATACACTACAACCCGCAATCGTCCAACGCAACAAGAACAACAACAACACATTCTTTTCTCCCAATTTCATGAACTATACCAACAACCACACGTTAA
The DNA here is from genome assembly GCF_029784015.1 of Lycium ferocissimum. Lineage (NCBI taxonomy): Eukaryota > Viridiplantae > Streptophyta > Magnoliopsida > Solanales > Solanaceae > Lycium > Lycium ferocissimum. The sequence goes on from NC_081347.1 coordinate 67,530,276, forward strand.
CAACATCATTTACATAATCACAACAAACCATATTAATATCATATTAACTTCTACAACAGCCACAAACAATTACAACTTCAACTTGAACCATTAAACCTTCAATCTCACCATAAAATCCATGACAACAACAATCAAAACATCAAGTAAATCAATTCACCATTTTCTCCCAAAACAGCCCCTACACGGCTTGGACAGCTTTCCAACATCAACATACACAATTTTTATACATATTTACACATCACAATACGTTCAAACCATCCACAACACATGCAAAAGGAGATATGCAAAAGGAGATTAAATCTTACCTTTAACACTTGGCTTTTCAACTTGGCTCCAACTTGTGCCTTGAATTTATACTTGTTCTTGTTACTCCAATGACTACTCCACGGTTTTATACACCTTCTCTAGAGTTGAATTGCTATCAAAATTTATTTTTTGATCAAGAACCATGGACATCACTCTCGGCCAGCCATGGCCGAGAGTCTCTCTCTCTATCTCTTAAACTTTCTAAGTTGAGTGAAGATGAAAAATGGTTGCTTTGTCATCATATTAGTATTTATATGGTACCTAGGTGTTGGACACATGTCCCACTCATGGCTTGAGCCAATCAAATGTGGCCAAGCCATGGGTGGGACCCACACGGCCAATTATGACTTGATTAATAAAATGGTTAAGTCTTAATCCCACTTTAATAATCTAATCATGGTTAATTAATCCCTAACCTCCAATAATATTTCTATACCAAATAAAATTTATAAGCAGCTTGTGATTAAAACAAAATCGGAGATTAAAAATCTCTACCCCGTATCCCAAAGTAGTCTTGTCCTTAACTTGTCGCGATTAGCTTTAGAATGTCCCAATGTTTAAAAATACGGGATATAACAGAAAGATAAGCCCTACCCACTATTACTCGGCAATTCATCTGGTGACTTCACTGTGTTTTCTCTTTTTTCAAATGGTGAATCACCGAAGCCAAATCCATCTTGCCCAGACGGGAAATGATGATCGAAGTCAGACTTAAGTATGGGATGAGAACTTGCTCATTTTGATCCCCTTCCAATTTTTTTTAGGCATCCGTCGGGTCCGAGATTATATACTGCTGCAGAAACTGAATCAAAGGGGTTGGTTGAAAGGTAAGGATAGCGTGATTGGCCGATTAGTTAGAAGGTAAGGATAGCATGATTAACTAGTTTCGAGTCTCTTGGATATAGGCTAGAGCTACTTGGGTTTATCCCCGTTCATCTCGCTATACCAATAGTTCTCTATTCGCAATCTAGCTCCTACTTCGAATGATAGAGCGATTTGAAAGGGGTATACGTACGGCTTTGACTAAACGACTAACTAAGGCTAACATAATAACAAAATCGGAAGCAAACGTAATCGAAAGAAAGCTTGGGCTAAGTGGAAGGGCCTTGCAACGATGGAAAGCTTACGGGATAGATTAACACTACCAACTACCTACCAAACCAACTATCACTCATCAAGAGTATTCATCTCAATATCAAAACCCAGCTAATGAAATAACAAGTATAGTATTTATACTCCTTAGCCTAAGAAGACTAAGATAACTAGTACAAAAATATCCTTAATGAAGTAAGGGCCTTGTTTGGTGGTCTTTCCAACAGATTATGGCTTGCCTTTAAATAATAGCCTCTTTGCATCAATAGATATCGTTCGGTCGCCTATGATACTAGGACCAATAGGTTCAAAATGGGTTTGTGCCGCAGGTGTTGAACGATCTACTCTACACAGGTATGGGCTTACAGGGCTAGGGCTCATAACCCGCCCCTGTCGGAGTCCAAATTTTTACGAAGTAAACATATGCATAAAGTAAGGGGATTCAACATATACTATACATATAAATTTGAACTATCACAATGTAATTTTTTAGCGAAGGGGTGTCAATTGACTCCCTTTGATAAGGTAGTTCCGCCAGTGGAGTAAGGCCCATTAAGGGGAAATCATTCCCTACCTAGAATGTCTCTATTTTTGAGGTTCGAATCCGATTTTTTTTTTTTTTTATTAATGATGACATTTTTATATCTATTCCATCACACTCCCTAACGGTAGGATGTGGCGGAGGTAACTTTCAGAATATGATTTAGCGGAATTTCAATTCATATATTTGTGCTAAGAATTCAAGAATATATACCAAATTAAATTTAAAACTCAATTCTAACATTTGAGGTCGAAAGTTTAAAATTTAAAACCTTAAAGTTCAAATCCTGAATTCACTTTGACAGTATAAGCTAGAGTAATTTACAAACATGAGTTCACACATTTAACATTTTAAAGCTTCTACACGTTTTGTTTATTAATAAATGACCAAATATCTTTTGTTCCGGATGCTTCATCTCCTCAAATAAAACAACAACTCTACAAGCTGATTCTTTACCCGAATGTACACACGTTTTTCAATTGTACACTCCTAAAGATAGACATCAAATTAATACTTAACAAAAGAAATTGATAAATGAGTTGTGACTTGTTGTGACACAAGAATCTTTGAGGACTTGACACGTAGGTGTAGCTTCTAGACAAAGATGAGGAGATAACTTTATCAAGTTATAATGAATTTAACGCATCTATTCTATACGGATAATTTAAAATTTACAGCACACATAGTATAATTTATGTGACGCCTACAGAATACGGCCTTAAAGAAAAAGACTAACAAACTTGTACAAAAGGAAATATGACACTTGAATGAATTCCACATTAGAATGTGAGAGGAAAATAAAGAATTTTATAAGGGATAACACAAATTTAGATAATATACGTGCTTTAATTTTGAATTCGACTGTTTTCGAGATATAAATTCACAGAATTTTGTTAGACCAAAGTGGACAAGATGTGCCGCATATATTGAAGTTAATTAAACTTAATCATAATAAACACAGAATCTACTGCTAATTGAATGGAACCAACAAAATATACACTTGATGACGCAGACATCTCATGCCACGGTCCTAATCAGTAATCAACTGCCACGATTCAAACAAACTCCTTGTATTAAACAGTAAGAATCCTCTAATTAATGGGTATAATAATTAAGTGATATTAGTAAATAACCTACAAATTAAATGAGCATATGTAGCAGAGATGTTTTTTTGGTGGGTAGACGTGGACGGTATTCTATGACTCCCAAAATATATCTAACTTATATACACTAATAACACATAAAATATTTACATTATTTGTAATATAATAGGAGTATATTATAACAGGTTATTTTTATTTTTTATTTATTAATTTCATTTATATTACGAGCAAATATATGTATATAATTATTTGTTTGACCTAATAGTGCAAAAAATATTTATTCCTTCAGTATATACAGATTAAATTATAGTATTTAAATGTAAATATTAGTTTATGAGCTCTTACTTTCACTGCCTAAATATCCTCTAGTGATGCAAGTATATTGTGTATAGTTAATCTTAGCTGTTGTTTGTTTCCCACAATTATGTTCGGAAAAAAAAATCTAATTTTCCTACATTTGTAATAGTAGTGTTTATATTAGAATTTAAAGGGAAGTTACTAATATATATTCTAATGGACTAAGCAACACCCCTTGTGGGACCGACTCGATATATTTTCTAACATAAACTCTTTTGATATTCTTTTTAAAGAAAGACAAACTAATTAGTTGGTTGAGTTGAGATAACCAAGCTTTCCATTTTGACATGGCCAATATTCTTAAGCGTTTTATTATTTCATGCAGACATATCCACCTCAAGAAGAAACCATGCAAATTGGGACTCACACTCAATATAAAATTCTTTGTACCCTCTTTGCACATCTATCAAATGGTAGTTGTGAACAGATAAACAAATCCCATTCTCTCCTTAGAGCAAAGTCATATCTACTTTCATCTTACAAATCTCATACTCCTTAAAACCCAATTCTTGATTTCAATTATCTAACACAACAACAAGAATTTTTTTGCCCCCCCAAAAAAAAAAAAAATTATCATACAAATGGATTCAATTGTTTCTGAGCTTGAAGGGACTCTCTTAAAAGATCAAGATCCCTTTAGTTACTTCATGTTAGTGGCATTTGAAGCATCTGGGCTTATAAGATTTGCAATTTTACTAATGTTATGGCCATTGATTAGGTTTCTTGAAAGTTGTGGCCAAAGGGATAAAGGGTTAAAATTGATGATTTTTGTGGCTACTATAGGTGTAAAAATTTCTGAAATTGAAGCTGTGGCTAGAGCTGTTTTGCCTAAGTTTTATTTTGATGACATTGATATGAATTCTTGGAGAATTTTTAGCTCATTTGATAAGAGAGTAGTGGTGACAAAAATTCCAAGAATTATGGTGGATAGATTTGTGAAGGAGCATTTGAGAGCTGATGATGTTATTGGAAGTGAACTTGTTGTGAACAATTCTGGCTTCGCCACTGGATTTATTCAGGATGATTTTGACTCGATTTTGAAAAAAGTTGGTGCTTTATTTGGTGGTGAACAACAACCTAGCTTAGGCCTTGGAAGGCCTCAATCTGGTTCTTCATTCCTTTCTTTATGCAAGGTACGTACGATAATATTTTTTGCACTTTCAATATACATAGTTTAAACCGTACATTCTATTTTAAGTTTTTTCGTTTGTTTGTATCCTAACTATATGATTATCGGAAATGAAAGAGTTATTCGATGCGATCTCGATGAATAATCACATAAGAAGAAACTAGATAAATTTACTAAGTTCTTTTACACATATATGTACATGCTCAAGATTAATTTTTAAGTGTTGTTAGTATATATAACGTAAAATTCTTCTATTTAGCTTTAATTTGTTGTTTGTTTGAGTTCTGAAAATGAAAGAGTTATTTGATAAGATTTCGTTTGGTAATTGTAAAATTGAGGATCTCGATAACTTCTTTCTACGTGAGCTACCTAATTAAGTTCTTTGGCATATATGTGTTCAAGAGTAAAAATTCATTTTTATACTATTAGTATATATAACTAAAATTCTTTCTATTTAGTAGTAACTTTTATTGTTTGTCTGAATTCTAACTATGTGACCATTGGGAACGACAACAAAAACTATATATGTAAGAGCTATTTGATGAGATTTCATCAGATAATCGTACAAGAAAGAATTAGATAGATTATTTTTTTCCTTTATAACATCGACATTAGAATCTTGACATAATAAACTTTGTTACAAATGTCAATTGAAACAAGAACATGACAATACACTGCCGAAACAATTGTCACAACTATATATGTGATAACTGAAAATGAAAGAGTTACGTTATTTGTAGAAACTTCATAGGATGATCATAACAAGAAAGAACTATATAGATAGTTTATTTGTTCTATATAACATTGACATAACATTCTTGACATGACAAATTCTGTTACAAATGTCACATGAAACAGGAACAATCACATCCACCATTTATGAGCAACAAAAATCAAGATCACAATCTTATCAAGCCTTTACCAGTAATTTTCCATGATGGACGTCTTGTTAAACGTCCAACACCATCAATAGCTCTATTAATTCTTTTGTGGATTCCACTTGGGATTATATTAGCAACAATACGTATTGTAATTGGCTTAATGTTACCATTATGGATCGTACCCTATTTGGCTCCATTATTTGGTGGCAAAGTCATTGTCAAGGGAAAACCACCACCACCAGCCTCAGCCACAAACTCGGGCGTGCTCTTTGTGTGCACTCACCGAACTCTACTGGACCCGGTGGTCCTTTCCACCGTACTTCAACGGAGAATTCCGGCTGTGACGTACTCGATTTCTCGATTCTCGGAAATTCTGTCACCCATCCCGACCGTTCGGCTAACGAGAATTCGGGAAGTGGACGCTCAGAAAATCAAGAGACAACTCGAAAAAGGAGACTTAGTCGTCTGCCCCGAAGGGACGACATGCAGAGAACCGTTTTTACTGAGGTTCAGTGCGCTTTTTGCTGAATTAACCGATCGAATCGTGCCAGTGGCTATGAACTATAGAGTAGGGTTTTTTCATGCAACAACAGCTAGGGGATGGAAAGCAATGGACGCAATTTTCTTCTTCATGAACCCTAGGCCAGTTTATGAGGTAATGAAGAATTATGCTTAAGTATAAACAATGAATAGAATACTTTTTAAATGAAAAGTTGACTTTTCTTCACAATAAATTGTTTTTATTTTGCCCAAAAATAACTAACTTTCAGTTTTGTCGTCTGCAAAAACTCTCTTTCTTCACAAATTTCTAAACTTGAAACTAAAAAATGTTTCTTAATTTCCTAACCATAGTTTTTTCACTATTTGGTTAGCGTAAAAATTCAAAAGGCTTATTATATATCCATTAAACCTTTTTGCTTTCAATCCCATCATTTTCAGAAAAATGTTCACAATTAAATTTTTAACAGAATCTGTCAAAAATTAGCTTGTTGAAATCATTTCGGAAGAAACTTTCGTCGAAAGTCCCTTAACGACGAGCTTATTTTCGATGGGACGACTTTCGAAAAATTTGCATTTTTTTAATAGTGGCTATATAGTTAACGTGTTTCAAGCGTTAATCTTATAATGTCTTCTTGATTAATTTTTTTTTCCAACAGGTAACATTCTTGAATCAACTACCAGTAGAAGCCACGTGTTCATCAGGGAAAAGTCCACATGATGTTGCAAATTATGTTCAGAGGATCTTGGCTGCAACATTAGGGTTTGAGTGTACAAGTTTTACAAGAAAAGACAAATATAGAGTTCTTGCTGGCAATGATGGAATTGTGTCACAAAATTCTGGGGCAAATTTAGCTAACACGTTTAAGAAATTGGTGGCCACTTTCAAGATTTTTATTAACTGAAACAAGAAAAGGATATTATGATTTTTTTTTTTTGTTATACGTTTTACTTATTAATTATAATATTTTGTTCTATTCTCATGTCTTTGTGTATATATCAAACAGAAAAGCAGAGGCTGTATTCTTTGTTTTTTTATATCTTATTCACATTAATAATAATTTTTTCCTTCCATGCATGGAAGTTTGTTAAATAATGTAATGAATTAATGATGATGTTAATTTCTAAAACTGCTAGAGCTATTAAGTGATCACGGCAAATTCAGATCTTCATTTTTCTTAGGGTTACGAGCACTTTTGGTTCTGCGGTTATTGGTAGATTCTAATTTTAGTCCATTTGATATTTGACTAAACACATTAAATCTTCGGTTAATTGAATTGTGTGTTCTTTATCCCTTCACTTGAGAATATATATTCATAAATTCTCATAAATATTAACCGTTTCACCACTTAATTACTGATGTCTTATGTTAAATTTGTAGGCTTACTTCATATTTAACGGTATTATAGTTCTATAAATAGTCAAATATAATACATTTTATACATGAAGTGATCAAAGACATGTATTTTAAGTAATTAAAAATTACATATGCAGAATCATATACCATAAGGACCAAAATAAGAATTTACTAATAAGTTAGGAATGAAAAGTGCTATTATCCCTTCTTTTTATAGTCTGTTGAGGAACTAGACTTTTGTCTGGACTCATTAAACTTAAATTCTACTCCCTCTGTAACCTTTTACTTCGCCAAAGATATTTAATAGTAGATTTCCCCTTTTTCTTGTCCACTTTAACAAATTAAAAGAAAATTAATTACTCTTTTCAATTTTGCTTTATCTTTAAGTAGTTATGCTCAAATTTACTATTATTAGTAGTCAAATTTTATTTCATTATTCTAGCCAGCAAAAATAGGATGTTGTACATTTAATGATGTAATGTATAGTTGGAAAATAATTAGTTTTAAAAAATGAAAGTCAAAGTAGTTACAACAGTATACTTACTGCTAGTATTAAGGTAGAAGGCAGAGGGGATTACAAGTAGTAATGAGTCATAATTAACTTCTATTGGGGATTAAGAAATTTTTAGTATAAAAAAGTATATTTTTTAACAATAAATTAAACAGCCCAACCCTGCAAATATAACTCAAATAAACAAGTCTATATGGTTAAGAAATTTCAATTACTTGTAGAGTTAAATTAAATCTCTTAGATAAACAATTTAGAGAAAATGTGATATTCATCTTTAACTTTCAAGCAACCACAAATCCATAACTTGGTCAGCAAGCAAGTTCTATGAAATACTTTGCAAACTATAATTGTAAGTTTTATGAGAAAAGGAATCGATTATAAGCCCCATAATGTTGCTCCAAAAAAGTAATAATCATATGGGGGTTGTTCAAGTTGAGTCAGTCAAATTTGACGTCTCACTATGTTGCTATTAATAATCAGATTTAAGTTATAGTGGTTTATTACAAGATTGTTGCCTTTTAAGATTCTTTTTCATTTTTCTATTTTTCTAAGGTTATTAATTAATGTTTAATATAAAAAATTGTATAAATTGTCTTTTATGCGACGTTGATGGTTATAATTTTGGGAATTTTACGTGGCATGACAAACTTATACTAAGTAATTATATTTAGTAGCTATAGTTTGTTTTAATTACGTTCCATAGCAAACATCCAACCGATAATCACATCCAATAACGGACACGGTAAAAACATTGGTAAAAGAAACCTGTATCCCATTTGACACTCTTCAAACCGTTTTTCTCTCTCATCGTGTAGCAATCTTCTCCGATTTTTTCTCCATTTCCCTTATACACGATCCTCACCAGATTCACTCATCCTAAACTGTAGCCACGCACTAATAGGTAAGGTATTGGGTAGTTTTTTAAGTTTCTATTGTGTATTTTCTTCTCTACAATCTTGCCCTCTATAATTTTAAGGAACAAATTTTACTTCATTGTCGTGTGGTTTTTGCGTTTTTATGCAAAAAATTATCCGCCATTGTTAGGGTTTTTCAAGTCGAATTTGGGATTAATGGCGGACTA
>NC_081347.1:67539231-67547775 GCF_029784015.1 Lycium ferocissimum
AGATAGAGTTGGAACAAAGGTAAAAATTCCGGTTAAATTTTTTACAAAGTAAAGGGGTTGCAAACCCCCAAAAGTACTTCGAATTGTTGCAAAATCACCGACTCACTTAACAATATTATAATTGCAAAATTAATAATTGAAAGTTGAAACTATAATAAGACTTTGTGGCTAGTTATTGCAAAATAATTATAATTGAGAGATTGAGGGTGAGAGAAAGATGAAGAAGAGTGAATTGGTGTGAATTAAAATGAAAATGAAGAAAGGTTTATATAGGGGTGGGGGATGGGTTAAGTGTTAAAAAAAAAAAAAATTTGGGGGCAAAAATTAACAAAATGGCCGTTTGGCAACGGCATTTTGCAAATGGACCGTTGCCACCCGTCCATTAACGGCCGTTTGACCACCGGCTATTTTTTTTTTTTTTTTTTTAATTTCACGGTTAAGCGTTTAACCCGTCCGGTTCCCAGCTAACTTGATTCGATTCCTAAAATATTGGAACGGACCGGTATACAATTAAACAGTTAACTTGGAACCGGTTAACGAGTTCTCTGGGACCGGTTCGGTTCCGGTTTAACCGGTCAGATTCTGGGTTAAAAAGGTCAACTTAGCGAACAGTTGACACTTACAGCCATAAGTGAATAACTTGGTATTTTTTTACAGTGCTAGAGATTTTGGTGGGCATCCAACTTACAAGTAAATTCATGGACAAACATATTAATATTTACAAGAAGTTTCAAGTTATCTCCCCAAATCTCAATTTTGAAAAAGGTCCTAAAATTTCTCACTCTCAAAAATTATCTCCCCAAATCTCTTCATTTATAATATAAAGCTAAGCATTGTATTTGGACATTTCGACAAAATAGGAGAATGATTAGATAACCACTGTCCTTTATTCAATTTATTAAAAAAGGCGGACTGAATTCTTCATATAAATATATTTTTACGCGTTCTTAATGGTGTATAAATGTTTTCTTTTATAAACAAGAAAACATTATGTTTAGAATATGTATACATATAGCATTAGTACGGTATACATTTGTGTATAAATGTTTTCCTTTTACCATTTATTTGAGATACATTAATGCATAGCTTGAAAATATGTATACATAGTATTAGTACTCTCTCTCTCCTAACTTTCAATCAAAATTCACCTAACAAATTAATATACATTTGGTCTGTATTCATCTAATAAAATTGGTATACATTTGTTTGCATTAGTATCTTTAAAATTTTACATTGGTTTGTATTCACCTAACAAATTTGCATACATTTGTTTGAGCCGAGATTCATATCTATTGGTCCGTATTCACCTAATAAATTTGTATACATTTTGTATTGTATACATTGATCCGCATTCATCTAATAAATTGGTATACATTGGTTTACATTAATATCTTTATACTTTTACGTTGGTATACATTGATTCGTACTCACCTAACAAACTGTATACATTTGTTTGAGCCGAAATTGGTGTCCGTTATGTATCAATATTTACGTATACCACGAACATCGAAAAATTGGACACAACTCATATTCAATCAATGCAAACGAGATTCGCTTTTCTCATAGTGTGCTTACTGCGGGACTCGCTGGAATTTATAACGACCCCATTGGAACCCAATGACCAAACAATGCCTTAAACCGAATCAAGCCGTCGATCAGAACTCGAACACAAAATTTATGACTTGCCGGTGGCATCCAAATTGTCGTACAAATCTTGGCAGCCCTCGCTCTTCAATTTTACCAGCATAAGTGCAAACATCAAGGCATCCATATTGACAAAGAAAAAGAAATACGAAGAACGCTCCTTTAAACTTTGCAAACAATTCCACCGATGAAATAAAGCATATGCTCTACAAACTTTTCGAAGAAAGTCAGCTTGATTAACGTTGCACCTTTTTTGATAATATTAAAAAGAAAAAGTTCTTCTCGTATTTTTGGGCGTGATAGCGTGATATTAGGAAAAAGAGTATTCACTCCCCTATTTTTGTGCGGACTGGGTACACAAATGGCTATTGTATGCCAATTCTTTTAGGTTTCATTTTGCCAAATAGAAAATTGGTTTAAAATATGTCAATTTTATCTAAGGAGGGTTGTATGTACATGTCAATTTCCCAAAATAAGGGGAATTTTACACCTTTTTTTTTTTTGCGATGATTGTCCTTCAAAGGCACTGATCTTTAATTTTTGCACCTCAAATTGGAGGTCTTTAATTTTTGCTCTTCGCCTAATACCCCGAGATTATGGGTTCGAATCCGGCTTCAGTAAAAATAAAATAAAAAATAAAAAATAAAAAAGACTTTCACAAGACAAAGGTTTGTAGCAAAATTAGGCCTATTTGGGCAAACGTTAGGCCTTAAAGCAGAGGGTAATCTTTTACCCAAAATTAGACCTTAAGACAGAGGTTTGCAAAATTCCAACTAAGTAAGAAAAAATTGTTTGCCTTATGCTTTAAGGCCTTTAAGGCAAAACTCTGCCTTAAGGTAGAGTTTGCCTTAGACCTGAAGGCAAAACTAAGGTAGAATTTGAAACTCTGCCTCCCTACCTAAGGTAGGGGTAAGGTCTGCGTACCCTTTATCCTCCCCAGACCCCACGTTGTGGGATTCACTGGGTATGTTGCTGTTGTTGTTTTTAAGGTGCACAACTCTACCTTGCGATTTTTTTAAAATATTTTGAAGGGGGGTCCGAAGTAGGAACCAAGAGGTTTTTAGCGAAGGGCAAAAATTAAGGACCAACAAAAAATTAAAGACCACCCCCGAATAAGGACAATCGTGTAAATTTCCCATTTCACACTCTATGGCAATTAGGGCAAAGTAATTATCTAGTTTAGCCTGTGTTTACTTTTTTCCCCGAATAGCCGCTGTTTTTGCATGTGAGAGGAAAAGCGAATGCAATCGGCAAAACCGTTGTCGTCGCCAGTGGGTGAGCCCTTTCTACTTATTGATAAAGGAACCTTACTGTCACCGTCGCCGCCGGTGGCTGAGGTTAGAATTGCAGCGGCGTAGGGCCAATCATAGTTAACGGCGATCGGAATACGATTTAGAGAAAAACCCTAATGATGAAAAGCTCTGTTTAAGTAGATTGGAATTCGGGTCAATGGTACTTTTTGGACTGCGGCGGCAACCAGATCTAGGGTTTCGGTAAAGTGTTTATAAACACCTCTTATACACTTTTATAATGTGTAGAAGTGTGTATAAACACCACTTATACATTATGTATAAACCCCTCTTATGTATAGAAGTTTGTATAATATTGTGTACTAGTCTTATACATTATTATACACTTTTATACAGGGTTGATACGTTGTCTACAATAGGTGTATAAAGATGTATATTACTTTTTTTCTTTGTCAATATATATATAAAAAAAATACCTTTCTACATTGTTGTTGTTGGGATTTCACTGGATATGTTGTTATTGATGTTGTAATCTAAAAAAAAATGATACTTCTCTATATTTAATAATAATTTAATTTTAAACTTCTGATTTTACCCTTAGGAGCCGTTTGGATATAATTTGAAATCATGATAATTTGAAGTTGAAGTTTTGTTTAGACATGCAATTTGAATTTCTTAATTTGTATTTTTTTCTTATAGGCATAAAAACCATCAAAACTTTCCCAATTCTTATACAATCTTAACAAATGAGCAAATCATAATTCATAACAAAATTAATACGCTACTAGAAGGCCTTTCTAAAAAAATACAATATCAATTGATCAAACTTTAGTTCAGTAAAATGGAAAATTGAACATAAGTTGTAATGTAACTACTCTTTAATATAATCCTCTCACATGGTTGGTAAGAGTAAATTTGTTATAAATATACTACCAACTTGTAGATCTTTTAATATTTGATATAAATGCTTGGTAAACATGAGTGGTAAATATATCTACCAACTTATGAATCTATTTTTACAAAATATAAATTTATGGGTCGGCTTTTACGTTTAAATTTTTTGAAATCATTGCAATCCCAAATCATGCCTTTATGGATGATTTGGGATTTCATCTCATGAGATGAAATCGCATGTCAAAACGCTGAAATGCTTTGTAGCCACAAAATATCTATGACTTATTTTTTACGACAAATTTCAAAAGTCTTTTCTTCCATTCTTAAGTTGCGTGCCAAGTCAAACTCTCTCACATAAATTGGAAAGGTGGGAGTAGTTAAAATTCATAAACAGTTAGTTTTAGCCCCGTAAAATAATCACTGTAACCAAATTTCAAACTTTACATTTAAAATTTCATGTAATATTTTTTCAAAAAAGAAACCGAAAAGTTGTCACTATATGTTATTTCTAAAAATAATTCATATTGTTTACAGGATTTATTGGCCGAGGAAACAATTTGGTATTTTGGTGCCATTTTAGAATCGATTTTGCTTTCTCTCGTAAGTTGCAAGTGTTTGAAGGTGAATTACCAGACAACATCTTATTAATTGTTAGCTAGGTGTTTTGGACGCGATTGGCTAATCTTTGAAAAGAATAATAACTGCAGTTAAATTGAAAAAAAATGTATTTGAAGGTTATAATTGTGTTTGTTCATGAAATTAAAAAAAAAAAAATTGAAAACCCTCAATTGAAAAAAATAATTGACAACCCTCACAAATTTCCTATACTAGATGGCGTATGCCGTGCTTTGCTTGTAGCGGGCTACCAACACTTGGATTATAGTGTATCTATGTGTATGTAGTTGTGTTTGGGTAGTGATAATATATATATATTTTATATTGCTAATAAACATACATGAGTTTACCTTGTTTATATATAATATATATATATATATATATATATATATATATATATATATATTATGTTCAAAACACGATTAATATAACATTGTAGTTTTTCGCTCCGTATCTAAAACTTTATTATATTAGTGTTTGCTATGAATACAAAGTTGGTAAAAATTTATGAATACTTTTTAAAAGAGAAAACTTGTTTAAAAGGAAACTATTTTCCTCTCTTTGAGATAAAACAATAAGAATATTTAAGCATCGGTTGATATTTTGAATTTTAATTCGATTAATTTAAAGGCGTAAAATATTCTATTATTAATGTATGTAGATTGGACCTAAACAATACTTATTATTTTTTATCAAATTTTGATTTGGATAATCCTAATTCAAATTATTAAATTAATTTTACATATTTAAAATGAAACAAAGTAGAAATTTGATTTTCTATTTAAACGAAGAACTACTATTTTTTAATTTTTGGTAAATATTCTTGGTTTAGCTCATTTTACACATGTTGTCTTTTGCACGAATTTTTTAATGAAACTTCAATTAGAATTATAATTTGACTAATTTACCTTATTAATTATTGGATCTCCATTTAATGTTATTTTTTCTTTTACGACATTAATCTCTTTTCACATTTATTAGAATAAGAAAAAAATGAAAAAGTAATTAAATTCTATCTTATTTTAAAATATAAATATTTTAAGTATATTTATTTTAGTAAACATAACAAATAAATGACATGGCGAAATAGCAAAAATACAACGATTAAATATCTAGATTAGATCTCGGTATAATATAAGAAAAAGAAAGGAAATTGTATGGTTTGGGCTACTTTGCCTTTTTTGAAGAAAAAATAATATGTCCATGTTTTTTTCACACAATAATTTTATTTGCTCCCACTAATGGGTTGATACGCATGTGGCAATGAATCCACCATTATTGACTGATACTTTGGGAATTATATGAATATTGTTTAATTTTTTAATATGGGGTTCACTTTTTTTTTTTTTATTGCTTGGTGTGTTTAGTATGGGTCCCATCTTATTTTTTTTTTTTATTTTTTTTTTTTAAAGAGTGACTGACGACGAAGCATGGGTAAACCCATGCTTATGCCCGTGCTGCGCACGGGCCCAACACTTTGGATTATAGTGTATTATCACTTTGGGTAGTGATAATATATATATTTTATATTGCTAATAAATATGCATAAGTTTACATAATCGTTTTTATACATACATACATACATACACACACACACACACACACACACACACACACACACATATATATATATATACACACACACACACATACACACACACACACACACACACTATGTTCAAAACACGGTTAATATAAGAAAAGAAAGGAAATTGTTTGATTTAGCTACTTAACCCTTTGAAGAAAAGCAATAATATGGGGTCATATATACACACACACTATGTTCAAAACACGGTTAATATAAGAAAAGAAAGAAAATTGTATGGTTTGGCTACTTAACCTTTTGAAAGAAAACAATAATATATTGTCCATGTTTTTCTTTGTCAATAATTTCATTTGCTCCTACAAATGGGTTGAAACGCATGTGGCAATGAATCCACCATTATTGACTTAATGGGGATACTTTGGGAATTACATGAATATTGTTTGATTTTTTAATATGGGGTGCACGTTTTTTTTTTTTTTTTTGACATTGCTTGTTTTTTTAATATGGGATCCACTTTTTTTTTTTTATATTGCTTGATTTTTTTAATATGGAGTCCACTTTTTTTTATGAGTTTGGAGATGGTGGGGTCCACTTTTTTTCTTTATAATATTGATTGGTGTTTTTAGTATGGGGCCCACCTTATTATTATTATTATTATTTTTTTAGGGAGACGAACGACGAACCCATGCTTCTTATTACTTTACACTGTTTTTATGCATATATATATATATATATATATACACACACACTATGTTCAAAACACGATTAATATAAGATTGTAATTTGTGCTCCGTGTCCAAAACTTTATTATATTAGTGTTTGCTACGAATACAAAGTCTGCAAAAATTTATTAATACTTTTTAAAAGAGAAGACTTGTTCAAAAGGAAACTATTTTTCTCTCTTTGAGATAAAATAATAACAATGTTTAAGCATCAGTTGATACTTTCAGTTTTAATTCGATTAATTTAAAGGTATAAAATGCTTATTATTATTTTTTCAAATTTTGATTTGGATGATTCTGATTCAAATTGTTAAATTAATTTTACATGTTTAAAACGAAATAAAATAGAAATTTGATTTTCTATTTAAAAGAAGAACTACTATTTTTTATTTTTTGGTAAATATTCTCGATTTAGCTTATTTTACTTGCCATGTTATCTTTTGCATGGTTTTTTAAGGAAACGTCAATTAAAATTATAATTTGACTAACTTACCTTATTCATTATTTGATCTCCATTTGATAATATTTTTTCTTTTACACATTAACCTCTTTTCACATTTATTAGAGTAATAATAAAAATGAAAAAGTAATTAAATTCTATCTTATTTTAAAATATAAATATTTTAAGTATATTTATTTTAGTAAACATAACAAATATATGACATGGTGGAATAGCAAATACAACGGTAATATCCCAGATTAGATTTTAGTTAATATAAAAAAAAAAAAATTGTATGGTTTGGCTACTTAACCTTTTGAAGAAAAGCAATAATATGGAATCATATTTTTTGTTGTCAATAATTTATTTGTAACACTAATGGGTTGATACGCATGTGACAATAAATCCATTATTATCGACTTAATGAGATACTTTGAAAATTACATGAATATTGTTTGATTTTTTAATATGGGGTGCATTTTTTTTTTTTTTTTACTTTTTTGTTTTTTTAATATGAGATCCACTTTTTTTTTTTTTTGATATTGCTTTATTTTGTTAATATGGGTGGAGATGATGGGTTTCACTTTTTTTTTTTTTTTAAATTACTTGGTGTTTAATATGTGGCCCACTCTTTTTTTTTTTTTTGGGAGGGACAGACGACGATCCACCCGTGCTTCTATATAGTTAGAATTTAAAAATTGATATATAGTTAGAATTTAAAAATTGATATAGTAGTTCCATAAAAAATATTTACTTAAAAAAATCTTTAAATATCACTCCCTCCGTTTCAATTTAAGTCTCTTAACTTACTTTTTAATTTGTCCCAAAAAGAATACCTCTTTCTAAATTTAATAAGTTAACAGTTCAAATATTTTACATGATAAATTTATAACCACAAAATTTAAAGAATATTTAATTTATTATACACATTTTTAGCTTGAAACCACTATATTCAAAAGCCTCTTTTTATTTTTTAAATTTCGTATCTAATCAAATTAAGACACTTAAATTGAAACAATAGGAGTACAAGATATTTTTCCATGCTCCATTTCTATTTATTATTTTTCTTTTCTTCTTTACCAACAAAGACATATCCATTATAATCCCATAATGGGCGTGGGTCGAATAAGATGTAAGCAGAACTTATTTCAACCTTTTATAGGGGTAGAGAGACTTTTCCTACAGACTCTCGGAGGCCGTAAACGAAGATTTTTCTGTGTGTTATGTCTTTGTCTGCTATTGATTGGATAAGGTTGTAAAAAGAAGGGTGTGAAAGTGCTGTGTTTACTGCTGAGGTAATTAGCTGGTCTTTCGTGTAAGGTTCTAGAAGTTTCTGGATTTTTACGGGTAGTGGGTCGGAGTCTGAGTCCAAATCGGAAGTGGGTTCGGGTCGGGTCGGGTTATTGGGTACTGGTGTCTTTTTTGTTTTGTTTT